>NC_059347.1:55972500-56150000 GCF_019703515.2 Myxocyprinus asiaticus
CGCTGTCCACCAAAGCAGACAAAGAGCTGCTCGGAGCTCCTAATGCTCTGCGTGTGATCCAAATAGATGCACAAAGCATGCACTGGACACAGCAACACCAAGGCTGGGTCTGCCTCCTCCTGGGGCAGTGCTTGCAGGTTCACTACCTGATCCCTAAACAGGGTCGTGGGAACTTTGGGCACATAGCCCGGTCGGGGTCTCAGGATTATGTGAGAGTCACCCGGACTGAACTCCAGGCACGTTTCGCTGACAGAAAATGCCTGCAGGTCCCCTACCCTTTTGATGGAGGTGAGCGCCATCAGGAGGGCAGTCTTCAAAGAGAGTGCCTTTAGCTCAGCTGACTCTAGGGGCTCAAATGGAGCTCCCCGTAGGCCCCGAAGGACCATGGAGAGGTCCCACGAGGGGATGAGACACGATCTGGGGGGGTTTAACCTCCTAGCACCTCTCAGGAACCTGACGATCAAGTCATGCTTCCCTCAGTCTACTGCATCGTGATGTGCCGATATAGTGGCTACATACACCTTCAAGGTGGAGGGGGACAGCTGCCCCTCCAGTCTCTCCTGCAGGAAGGAAAGCACTGATCCGACTGCGCATCTCTGGGTGTCTTCACGTCATGAAGAACACTACTTAGTGAACAGACGGCACTTCAAGGCATACAGGCGCCTCGTAGAGGGAGCCCTGGCCTGAGTGATTGTGTCTACCACTGCAGGTGGTAGGCCACTTAGGTCTTCCACGTCCCGTCCAAGGGCCAGACATGGAGGTTCCAGAGGTCTGGTCGCGGGTGCCAGATGGTGCCCCGTCCCTGAGAAAGAAGGTCCTTCCTCAGGGGAATTCGCCGGGGGGGGGGGGCTGTCGTGAGGAGCGTGAGGTCTGAGAACCAAGTCTGGATGGGCCAGTAAGGTGCTACTAGGATGTCCTGCTCCTTGACCTCCCTGACCTTGCACAACATCTGTGCAAGAAGGCTTACTGGGGGGAACGCATACTTGCATAGCCCCGGGGGCCAGCTGTGTGCCAGCGCATCTGTGCCGAGGGGAGCCTCGGTCAGGGCATACCACAGTGGGCAGTGGGAGGATACCTGGGAAGTGAACAGGTCCACCTGTGCTTTACCGAATCGACTCCAAATCAGCTGGACCACCTGGGGGTGGAGTCTCAACTCTCCCCTGAGCGTGACCTGCTGTGACAGCACGTCCACTGTGCTTTTGAAGTTGCCCGGGATGTGAGTGGCTCGCAACGACTTGAGTCACTGCTGACTCCAGAGGAGGAGATGGCGGGCGAGTTGCGACATGCGACGAGAGCACACACCACCTTGGTGGTTGATGTACACTACCGTTGCCATGTTGTCCATCTGGACCAACACGTGCTTGCCCTGGATCAATGGCAAATGCCTCCGCAGGGTGAGCAATACTGCCAGCAACTCGAGGCAGTTGATGTGCAACGCAGTCATGGACCAGTCCAAGGACCGGCGGCTGCGCACCCATTGCACATGGTGCCCCAGCCATGGAGGCATCCATCGTAACCATGACGCGCCTGGAGACTTGCACTAGGGGAACCCCTGCCCATAGAAATGGCAGGTCGGTCCAAGGGCTGAACAGACGGCGGCAGAGCGTTGTGACAAGCACGTGGCGTATGCTGTGGTGCCATGCCCATCTCGGGACTCGAGTCTGAAGCCAGTGCTGAAGCGGTCTCATATGCATCAACCCGAGTGGCATGACCACTGCTGAGGATGCCATATGCCCCAGGAGCCTCTGAAATAGTTTCAGTGGGACCGGCGTTTTCCGCCTGAACGCTCTCAGACAGTTCAGCACCGACTGCGTGCGCTCGCTCGCTCGTGAGGCGCGCCAGCATTGAGACTGAGTCTAAATCCATGCCGAGAAAAGAGATACTCTGAACCGGGGAGAGATTGCTCTTTTCCCAGTTGACCTGAAGCCCCAACCAGCTGAGATGCCTGAGCACCAGGTCCCTGTGCACACACAACAAGTCCCGCGAGTGAGCTAGAATAAGCCAGTCATTGAGATAGTTGAGGATGCGATCGCCCACTTCCCTTAACAGGGCAAGGGCTGCTGCTGCGACCTTCGTGAAGGCGCGAGGTGTCAGGGACAGACCGAAGAGGAGGACCTTGTACTGGTACACCCGGCCCTCGAAAGCAAACTGCAGGAAGGGTCTGTGTCAAGGTAGAACCGAGACGTGGAAGTACGCATCCTTCAGGTCTACCGCCGCAAACCAATCTTGATGCCGGACGCTCTCCAAAATGCATTTTTGCGTCAGTATCTTGAACGGGAGTCTGTGCAGGGCCCGGTTCAGAACTCGCAGGTCCAAGATTGGCCACAACCCACCGCCTTTTTTGGTATGATGAAGTAGGGGCTGTAAAACCCCTTATCTCGGCTGGAGGAACAGGCTCTATAAGGACGTGATCTCCGTGCACAAGGCGACAATCGCGTCGGATGTACCGGCGGGTGGGGCCTCGCTACGGGGCGGAAAAGTTTCCGACGGTGTCGCCGAATAAGCCAACCTGGGAGATGGGGGTGTCAGAGTAATTCAGTTCACTGAACACAACCGCTTGGTTCCGAAGGAGTGGTTGCAAGCCTATATGTCCTGGGGAGTGGCATGCAAATTCCACTCGCCAAATCCTATTGGCCTTTTTTCAAAGATCAGAGGTGTTTGGGGCTCCCAAGGGCGACCCCTAGTGTCACTACATCGACACAACATCGAGTGAGTGACAGAAGGGGAACTATTGATTTTAAATCATGCTGCATCCAAGCCGTTAGGTGTCAGTGTAAATCCAAGATGACACAAAGATTACTGAGTGCACCTTTAAGGGGTGCCATAAGCCCCATTGTACCCCGCATTCTATTAACCAAAACTGTGGATTCTAATTATTTGAACGCTTTTAAAGCTGTACATGCAGTATGTTTACCTTTTAGACATAGAGTACATTGATATTGTAAGACTTGTACATTTTGTACATATTTTGACCATACATTGATATTGTAAGTATCACTGTCTTAAAAAGTTGTTTTTTTTGCATCTGTTTGTGTTGTTTATGTCTTTGACCGTTGTGCCATGTCTCGCTGTTTTTTTCCCAGCATTTGCGCTGGAACGCTGCTCTTTTTTGATGCCATGCTGATGATGCAAAAAGTTAAATGGACTTCCGTTAAACTGTTAACTGATACCCATGTGTTATGTTTTATTCGTTGCACTGTGTCTTAGCTTTTTTGATCGCAAGAACGTGTTTGGTCTGAATGGCCCCTAGGAATACAAATGAGATCATGTAAGACATTTAGTTGGTAGTGTAATATTTATTTCCCACTCACAGTAAAATCTCACTGGTCCAAAATCCTGCTCCACATAGCTATACATTACACATAAGATACTGTATGTTCTGATTGGCTGCGATTTTGGTGCTTTACACAATATTCTGATTTCTGTGAGGAAAGAAAAGTTACTTGACCTGGAAACTACCAGTCCAGTCTCACCTAGTTAGGACACTGCAGAAGGCCAAATAAGATCATTACAAGTCACAAGACATAAAAAGTGCCATCTTCTCAGCTGTACACGGTGAAATAGACTTCTAAAGTAATGAAGAGCTAATTATTTTGAGTTTTAATTTTGAAGACCAGTGTCAGTTCATTACAAGGTTTCCATTAAAGAGGTAAAACTAGCATAATTTGTATTTTGTCGCTTTAGGTCTGTCAGTTGACTTGCCACTTTGATTCATCACATTCTTTTCAGGTTGACTTTTCAGGTCTTCTCAAAGGTGCCCTTGACATCATTATGCAGATCAATCAACTTCCATTGATCCAGAGAGTGACAGGAAGTTCTTGTTTATTTTATGAAATGTGTTTGATCAGTGATCTCAGAAATCCTTTGGTAAAATGTGTCCTCTCACCCCCGCTGTCTGTCCACGTTCAAATTACCCTGCTATTTCATTATAATCTCATGATTACTCTGTGTTTCTCCAGCACCAGTTTGGGGCTCTACAGTATGTAGGCCAGTTAAAAACTGTTGATGTTGCAGTGAAAGGTAGATTCACACCAATCCCCTGCCCCAAAAGTAAAAGATGAACTTGGTAAAAGAGACAGAGAAAAACACATAAACACCTTACAGGCAACATATCACACAACCACCACACACGGAATAATCTATCCTATTTTCAGATACTAAAATTGTGCTGTTTTATAACACTGCTTTTGCACATTGACAAAATGTTACATGAGTGTAATTGCTCTAGTCTGCTGCTTAATTAGACTTAAATAATATTAATTAGCTTAATATGTACTTCATGTCATAATCATTGTATGATCATTTTTAAACTCAGACATGTTTTTTCAGGTAACCTAAATACGTGCTTCATGTGGGAACATATATATATACAGTATATATATATATATGTTGGTGTGGCTATCCTTATGAGGACTCTCCATAGACATTAGACATATTCCCTAACCCTACCCCAACTTTCTGCATTTTTACATTTTCAAAAAAACAACGTTTAGAATGTTTTTTTTTTTTTTTTTAAGCAATTTGAATTATGGGGACACTAGAAATGTCCTCATAAACCACATTTATAGCATAATACCCTTGTAATTACCAGTTTGTAACGTAAAAAAATTTCCTTGTAAACCACACAAACCCGCCCACACACAAACACACACTGCAGAAATGCAAAAATATGTAATAAATAAATACATGATACAAAATATATGTATATATATATATATATATATATATATATACAGTGCATCCGGAAAGTATTCACAGCGCTTCACTTTTTCCACATTTTGTTATGTTACAGCCTTATTCCAAAATGGATTAAATTCATTATTTTCCTCAAAATTCTACAAACAATACCCCATAATGACAACGTGAAAGAAGTTTGTTTGATATCTTTGCAAATTTATTAAAAATAAAAGACGAAAAAAATCACATGTACATAAGTATTCACAGCCTTTGCCATGACACTCAAAATTGAGCTCAGGTGCATCCTGTTTCCACTGATCATCCTTGAGATGTTTCTATAACTTGATTGGAGTCCACCTGTGGTAAATTCAGTTGATTGGACGTGATTTGGAAAGGCACACACCTGTCTATATAAGGTCCCACAGTTAATAGTGCATGTCAGAGCACAAACCAAGCCATGAAGTCCAAGGAATTGTCTGTAGACCTTCAAGACAGGATTGATTCAAGGCACAGATCTGGGGAAGGGAACAGAAAAATGTCTGCAGCATTGAAGGTCCCAATGAGCACAGTGGCCTCCATCATCCATAAATGGAAGAAGTTTGGAACCACCAGGACTCTTCCTAGAGCTGGCCGCCTGGCCAAACTGAGCGAACGGGGGAAAAGGGCCTTAGTCAGGGAGGTGACCAAGAACCCGATGGTCACTCTGACAGAGCTCCAGCATTTCTCTGTGGAGAGAGGAGAACCTTCCAGATGAACAACCATCTCTGCAGCACTCCACCAATCTGGCCTGTATGGTAGAGTGGCCAGACGGAAGCCACTCCTCAGTAAAAGGCACATGACACCACGCCTGGTGTTTGCCAAAAGGTACCTGAAGGACTCTGAGACCTTGAGAAACAAAGATTGAATTCTTTGGCCTGAATGGCAAGCGTCATGTCTGGAGGAAACCAGGCACCGCTCATCACCTGGCCAATACCATCCCTACAGTAAAGCATGGTGGTGGCAGCATCATGCTGTGGGGATGTTTTTCAGTGGCAGGAACTGGGAGACTAGTCAGGATCGAGGGAAAGATGAATGCAGCAATGTACAGAGACATCTTTGATGAAAGCCTGCTCCAGAGCGCTCTGGACCTCAGACTGGGGCAAAGTTTCATCTTCCAACAGGATAACGACCCTAAGCACACAGCCAAGATAACAAAGGAGTGGCTCCGGGACAACTCTGTGAATGTCCTTGAGTGGCCCAGCCAGAGCCCAGACTTGAACCCGATTGAACGTCTCTGGAGAGATCTGAATATGGCTGTGCACCGACGCTCCCCATCCAACCTGATGGAGCTTGAGAGGTCCTGCAAAGAAGAATGGGAGAAACTGCCCAAAAATAGGTGTCCAAGCTTGTAGCATCATATTCAAAAAGACTTGAGGCTGTAATTGGTGCCAAAGGTGCTTCAACAAAGTATTGAGCAAAGGCTGTGAATACTTATGTACATGTGATTTTGTTCCGTTTTTTTTATTTGTAATAAATTTGCAAAGATTTCAAACAAACTACTTTCACGTTGTCATTATGGGGTATTGTTTGTAGAATTTTGAGGAAAATAATTAATTTAATCCATTTTGGAATAAGGCTGTAACATAACAAAATGTGGAAAAAGTGAAGCGCTGTGAATACTTTCCAGATGCGCTGTATATATATATATATATATATATATATATATATATATATATATATATATATATATATATATATATATATGTATATAAGCAATATCACACAATCGTGCTATATGGCCCTACATCAGCACTGCTGTGATTCGACTATAGGCACGAGGCCACAGTACTAAACTAGACCACGTTTTTTTGAAAATGTAAAAAGCAGAAAGTTTTTTGTGAGGGTTAGGTTTAGGGGTAGGGTTAGGGGATAGAATCTGTAGTTCATAAAAAAATCATTATGTCTATGGTCCTCATAAGGATAGCCACACCAGCATGTGTGTGTGTGTATGTATCTGAGAAAGAGATGCATAAAGGAAGACAGATAGATGGCTGACATTAGGGTTCAATGACAAATTGAGAAAGGGTGACTGATAATTTTCTCCTTCCTTTACAGCAGTCTTACACTACTGTCAATGTTTCTGTAACCTAATAACAGTGTGGTTATTACTGCTGCATATGCACACATACAGTTAAAGATCAAGTTTCAGGTTTCTTCTCACTGCCAGAACAGATTCCTAGTCAATCGCTCATTCTAAATCCTTTCGGCCACACTCTTTTAGTAGTCTGTCCGTGGCTGTCCGTCTTCAGCTGTCCGTTATCCCATTAAACAGCTGTCTGCTCTCTGCGTCTGCTCCTTAACACCCAACAGGATCACTTCATAAATGCCAGCCACCCCAGATATGGTGTGGCGAGCCCATAACACCCCTTTGGAGAACTGATCCGTTCCCTGAGGGATGAAAATTATGCCACCAAGCGTCTCAGAGGAGGGTGACCACCAAGTGCTTAGTCACATTGTATATCGTCCATTTGAGTTGGTAGTGCTCAAGTTTCCTATAATGTTTTAGTTCATGAAATTTGAAATTAATATTCAAGTTCAACCAAACTTTTAACTGAATGCAACTGCAGTTCTGTCATCATTTCATCACCCTCATGAGGTTCCAACCCATATGACTTTGGGAGAAGTCTACCCTCTTCAACTTAATGCTGTTGAAACCGATGAAGCAATCTGACTGGTGAAACAACAAAAATAACCACAAAATTAACAACAAAACTGAAAAAAGAGCAAGCATTTTATCTTTCAATATGATGGGTGTGGACGTTACTTTCGTTACTATAGCAACAATAGACTGTGGGCACTTTTTCTCTCAGAATCATCATTGGCCGGTTGAAAGAAAAAGTTGTGCATACCGATGGGAAATAAATGAACTATTCAGTGAAGAAATGTTAGTGTAGGAGTAGTGGTGCATTGAGAAAAAAAACAACAAAAAAACATGTTGCATGTGCATATGTTACCAATTACAAAATAATAATCTCCAATCAACAAGTTGACCAATCAGAATCAAGTTTTCAAGAGAGGTGCATTAATATTCACAAAAATAAGCCTTAAATAATAAGTTCACAATCACACTCTTTTGTGGTGATCAATAACACCTGTTCTTTGAGAATTGGAAGTAAATGACAATGTTTACATTTATCTTTCATTTCTTGCCTCAGCACGGGAAAGGTGTTGGAGACAACTAAAAACTGAGCATATGGCTTCAGTCCTTCAGCTGCTGGTAAGCAATACAAATTTTCATGTAACAAAATGTATCCTAACAGTTAATGCACATCCCTTTCACATGTGTACATGAATCGTTTATTTTACACAGTAACTACATTTTGAACTTTGTACACTCAAAAAAAAAAAAAAAAAAAAAAAAAAAATATATATATATATATATATATATATATATATATATATATATATATACACGCACACAGTATATATATATTAGCCTATTTTTTTAAGATGAATGCAGATCAATTTCATAACTAAATTCTATTAAATTGAATTGAGTAATCTTTAACAAATTAAAAGTTATGAAATTGAATGATTAAAAATAGGCTAAAATATTGAGTGTAACATTTAAAACATGAAAATGCTTCTGTTGTTATCTGTGGAAGAGTTTCTTTAAAATAGTTCACCAGATTTTCAGAAACATGGTCTAATGAACCTCAAGCACTTACATTTTATTAAGATATTTTTAATTTTTAAAAGGTAATTTTAATATATTATATATATATAGATAGATAGATAGATAGATAGATAGATAGATAGATAGATAGATAGGTAGATATTATTTGATATAGGCCCACAGTAACTTGATTATTTACACAATGGCAAAAAAGTAAATAATAATGTGCAATGGCAAAATTTTGCTCTTTGAGAGGTAGTGTATATGACCGTGACAAGTTGAAAGTAATTTTGATATTTTTAACTATCTTTTAAAATGTTGATATTATCATATAGATTTCTGTCATTTTATCTAACAGCATAGAGTATTTTAGAGTGAGACAAACCAACTAATTTCACAAAACATCACATAATTCATAAAATACATTGTGAATACTTTCTGATGTTTTTGATGATGTTTTCCCACCAAAATTGGTGTCACTTCCCGGAGGATGATGTTATTAAAGGAATGTTCCGGGTTCAACAAGTTAAGCTCGTTCTACAGCATTAGCGGCATAATGTTGATTACCACAGTAAATAAATAAATAAATAAATTTTTAACTCACCCCAACTTAGTTAAAAATGCCATTAACTGCAGTTACACTAAGGCACTTAAAATAGTAGTAAATGGGACCAGTCCATGAACATTGAAATACATTTTTTCAACAGTATAATAACAAAATGTAAACATGATATATTTTGAAATGATTTTAGTGTGATAAAATTACTTACTAACTTTCTATTTGTGTAAATTTATATCTAATATTACAACTTTGTTGTGATGACGACGGAACGCTGGTAAGCCCTGTACGTGATGTTATCACACTAAACTTCTTAAATAAATGAGGGACGAGTCAAAATAATTTTTTGTGGTAATGAACATTATGCCACAAATGCTGTTGATTGAGCTTAACTTGTGTTGAACCCAGAATATTCCTTTAAGGAACAAGCTTTTGTTAGTTATAGATAAACCTATGTATATATTGATTATCAGTTAAATTAATTGTTCCAAGAAAACATGTTTAGATGAGAAAAAACGAAATCCTGAAATATATAATAATATATTTCCATGTTTTCATTTTAGACATTGCTTCATAGCACCTGCACAAAAAGGCAATATATGCTCAAACCAAAATTAATGCTATTATATTGCTAATTTTAAATGGGATTAAAATTGTGATAAAAGAAAACTGATATGATTTCCATCTTTAAAAATAGTGAGTTTGATTCTTTCTGTAATGTATAAAGGCATACAGTATTTGATGGGGACATTAAAATGCACTGCATAGAAATGAGGTGCTATATAGCCTTCTTTTAATTAATGAGAGGCTTTAAACACAGAGACTCACAAGCATTTGACATTGGTGAGCCAATGACCTTGAAGATCCATGAATGGAAAAAATGCAACATTAATCAAATTAATTTATCCTATTTAAAAATGGGATTCCAAAATCCCTGCCAAGCCAGGCCAGTGAAATCCATTTTAATGCCTTCCTGCCAAATGAAAAAAACAAACAAACTAATGTTTCTTTTAATTATCTTTACGGATCTCGGGAATGCTTGCAACTCTATCAATTCAGAATCAGAAACGTTTTAAATTCTCTTTTCTTCAGGACGTGCTACCATTAAAAGTTAAATATAAGGATGACAAGCAGCAGGAATATATTGAACAAAACCCTGTAGTGAAATAGAACGTTTTCATGCTGAAAGCAAAGTCATGGTTGAAGGCTGCTATGTGTTGCACAAAAGCATTCAAAGCCACCATGACTTCCACATTTTTCAAAAGGTCTATATGACATGATTCAAGCTTTCATGTACAATTGTTTCTTAATTCTTTTTACAAATATGTGGAGCATGTTCTTGGCCACCGAGGTTCGTTGCGTTACTTGTTGGGGAAATATTTTTACACGTGTGGCGTGCGAGGGCAGAGGTCGGCCAAGATGACAGGTCTCAAAGCCGGTTATAGCTCTATATATTCAAACACAAGTCATATGTGAATTAAAGCCACTGAATTTTAAGAGCAGGTAGTATAATGGATGGCCTTGATTTAATATGCATCAGAACAGTAGCCGAGATTTTAAAGTTTGACTTTTCCTTTCTCCTGTGACCTATGGAAATTTGCTCGTTTCCGAGTATGATTAAAGGAGAGAATTGTTTGGCATAAATAGTAAACAGCACCTCAAAGTTTAGATTATTGAGGGCTTTTTGAGTCCTTTTACAGTGTTATTTTTGCATCTGTATTAAGCAAAGTAAAAGGACACCAGTATTTGATTCATTGGACAGTGCACTTGATGGTGGCATTTGAATTGAATGAGTCATTTTTCTCATTTGGGTAGATGTATTACAACTATTATGGCTTTACAACTATATATGCTTCTCTCCATCAACACCCTTTAAATATAATTTTCCTTCTCCGACCATGTGCTACGTCTTCACAATTCAACTCTCTTTAACTTATATCAAATGTTTTGTAGCACTAAACTATATAACTGTTTTCTATTTTTTTTTATTTTTATCAGGCATTAAAGTGATTTGCAACCCAATTTACTTTCATAATTTGATGTTTCCAAGTAAGACGGGATATTCAATGAGAACAAAAATGTAGGTCAGGCTTGATTTTATCCATCATGATCACTTGATCCATCAATTGGCCTGTGAAAAGTGGGAATCCACATTGAAAAAGTCTTTTTGACCGGGACGGGGAGGATAAATGTCAAGCTCACCCTCAAGAGCATCTTACATATCCCGATAATAGCACTAAACGTTCTCAAATACATTGTGATTTTCTATTATCTGAGTTGGGTCAGTTACTCAAAAAAGTAATCCACTATAAATGACTTCTATAAAAATGTAATCATATTACTTTACTGATAGCGTCATCGTGAAAGTAAAAATATTACTAATGATATTATTTTAAAGTGTCTTTCTAAAAATGCAATTTTTTTTTTTTTTTTTTTTTTTTTTTTTTTTTTTTTTGCTCAATGAATTCAAAATGATGTTTAAATTTCCTTCTTGTTCATTGTTGCATGCAAGTCATACACTCGGCACGACATGTTTCCCCCTTTACAATGATTTATTAGGGGGCCCGTCAGCTGTCACGGAAACACAGAGCCACACATATGAACATAATTCATGTTTTTAATTCTGCGGTACATAAATAATAACATTTTAGAAATATGTATCCCAAGTAATGTTCTTAAAAGTAATTAACTTAATTCAAAGTCAGTAACTGTAATCTGATTACTACAGTTTAAAATGTCGTGTGTTACACTACTTTGGACCAAAAAAAGTAATTATGTAATTATAACTAATTATTTTGTTATTAGATTACATCCAACACTGGCTATTCATGCTGCATCCCTTATTGCACAAACATTTTAAAATGGCTGTAAAAAGTAATTAGACTGCAGTATCTAATTACTTAGAAATTATATTACACCCAACACTGGCTATTATTGCTGCAATCTTTATTATATAAACATTAACCAGCATTAAATTAGTGTTTGAAGTATTTGCAAGATTATACAAGGCTGTATTACCTAACAGTAGCCTGATACAGTGACTTGATTAACATAATAAAATACAAATGGTTAACATTAATGCCAAGAGGCCTTGTGGACGTCAGCCATAAAGGAAAGTCAGAGTAATTTATTACATTTTGATGCTTATTAGAGCTGATTTGTCCTTGGAATAATCAGCTCTAATGAATCATGTACAAGTACATTAAGAACAAGTATTAAGAAAGTACATAGTGTCATTTTGGATTCCTTGTTGTTTTAAATGAAAGGAGACTTGGGTTTAGTACAGGTTCACTGCCTTAGATAAGTTGTCTTGAAGTACCAGGGGAGAAAAAGTCATTTATCAGTATTGTGGATGATACAACACTTGAACACTTTATCTCATTGGCTGGTTTAATGTGACGTCTGCTCACAGAACTTTTTTATCAGTTCACCTGGAAACAGAAATGTGTTCTCAAGTAACTGGGTTGATACAACGTACACCTTTGAGGATGAAAAAAATCCCTAGATTTGCCAAAGTTTGCCAGGTTAGTGAAATCAATTCTTTTAAAGATATTCAGAGTTTAGTTTGAGGCACATAATTGCAAGTAAATTGGATATCTATGAGCAGAACTCCATATTCTGCTTTGTTTTCTTAGTTATGTCTGTGAAATAGATCTGTACTGAGGTTTTCTGCTATACTTAGACTCTCAACACATTTACTACTATAAATGTACTACATTTTAAATGTACTAAATATTAGTATTTTCCCCCCCACACTGGTCTTTTATTATGGTATAATATTAACGGGCTGTCAATTTTGCGTGTTAATATAATGTGATTAATTATATAAAAAATAACACAATTTATCATGCCTCACCTGTTCGTAATATCCGTAATAAAAGTTCATATTTTCGGTAACACTTTTCTTTAATGTTCAATTTATTAACACTAGTTAACAACATTAGTTAACATGAACTAACAATGACCAATAATTTAACAGCATTTATTAATCTTAGTTAATGTTAATTTCAACATATAATAATACATTTTTAAAATCAAAAGTTGTATTTGTTAATATTAGTTAGTGTACTATGAACTAACATGAACTAACAATGAACAGTTGTATTTTTATTAACTAACATTAACAAAGATAAATAAATGCTGCAAAAAAATATTGCCAATTGTTTGTTCATGATGCATAATGCATAAATTAATGTTAAAGAATGGAACCTTATTGTAAAGTGTTAACATATTTTCCTACCTTCTGAGCCATTCAAACGTCCTGGTTACTTTCGTAACCTCCATTCCCTGATGGAGGGAACGAGACGTTGTGTCGATGTAATGACACTAGGGGTCGCCCTTGGGAGCCCCAAACACCTCTGATCTTTGAGAAAAGGCCAATGGGAATTGGCAATTGGAATTTGCATGCCACTCCCCCGGACATACGGGTATAAAAGGAGCTGGCTCGTAACCACTCATTCAGGTTTTGTGCTGAGGAGCCGAGACAGGGTTCCGGGCATTTCAGTGGTAGTTCAGGGTTGTGGCAGGAGGGACACAACGTCTCGTTCCCTCCATTAGGGAACGGAGGTTACAAAAGTAACCAGGACATTCCCTATCTGTTACTCACTCGACGTTGTGTCGATGTAGTGTCACTAGGGGTCCCTATACAAAACGCCAGAACTCGCAGGTCCGGGATTGGCCGCAACCCACCGCCTTTCCTTGGTACAATGAAGTAGGGGCTGTAGAAGCCCTTCTTTATCTCGGCTGGAGGGACAGGCTCTACCGCGTCCTTCCTTAGAAGGGATGCGATCTCCGCAGGGAGGGCAGCGGCATACTCGCCCTGCACTTGAGGTAAAATGGATGCTGTTGAACCCAGGCGGGTGCCTGGTGAACTGAATCGCATAGCCGAGTCGGACGGTCCCGGTCAGCCATCGCGACAGGTTGGGGAGTCCAAGTCACGCCCCCAAGCTCTGGGCGAGGGGGACCAAGGAGACAATCGCGTCAAATGTACCAGCGGGTGGGGCCTCGCGGCGGGGCGGGGCGGAGCCGGAGGCACCACATTGAGGGGGCTTGGACCCTGAACTCGTGGCCGTGCTGATTCTGGGGACATCAAAGCACTTACCTGGCTCTGGGTACCCACCATAGGACCGGTCAGCAATGGGGGAGGAGGGAACCGTCCTCATAATCTGTCACAACCACCCGGGCGGGTGTGTTGTGCCGCAGCTGGGCGCACAGGGGCGGGGGGCATGCCTCCGCAGCGTCATGCCTGCCATAAATGTGCGGTGTCTGGTGATCACAATAACGATGGCCGTAAACGCTGGGTGAATGACCCAGGAAATGAGGAAACCGCTCCTTTTCTGAAAGTGTGGGTAACGCAGCCTTTCGGGCATACGGCGAATCAAAGAAAAGGCAACAAATGATTCTCCTCCCGGCCCTCCACCGGGGGATGAAGTGGTCTGCTTACCATCTCTAGGCCTGCAGCAGGTCTCCATGTGCCTGGGTCACCCGTCTCAGGGGCTGCTAGAAGCCTTCCTTGGGTTCTTGGCGGTGGGCCGTGAGACGGGGGGCATCTGCTTCCTGCGGGTGGCTCTACCCCGGGCTGCGGTGGAGCCAGTGTCATCACTGCAGGGAGACGCCCCTGGTGATGAGCAGACGGGGTGCGGGATCTTGATCTGCACCGGGGCAGGATATGCTGAAAAGCTTCCATCTGCTTCTTAACCGCTGAGAACTGCTGGACAAAGTCCTCGACGGTATTGCCGAATAGGCTGACCTGGGAGACGGGGGTGTCAAGGAACCGTACCTTGCCAGCCTCCCTCATCTCGACCAAGCTGAGCCATAGGTGGCGCTCCTGGAGCAACAGGGTTGACATCGCCTGCCTGAGAGTCCACGCCATGTCCTTCGTCGCCTGGAGGGCGAGATCGGTTGCTGAGCGCAGCTCCTGAATCAATCCCGGGTCAGAACTACCCTCGTGCAGTTCTCTTAGTGCCTTGGCTTGGTGCACCTGCAGGACAGCCATGGCATGCAGGGTGGAGGTGGCCTGTCCAGCGGCACCGTAGGCCTTAGTCGCCAGAGATGACGTAAACCTACAGGCACTGGATGGGAGTCTCGGGCTTTTCCGCCAGGTGGCGGCGTTTTGTGGGCACAGGTGCACCGCAACCGCCTTATCCACCTGGGGTATTGCTGAGTACCCCCTGGCAACCCCACCGTCGAGGGTAGTGAGAGTGGAGAAGCTCAGAGACCAGGTCCAGGCAGTGAAAGGTGCCCTTGTGAACTCCTTATGCACCTCTGGGAAGAAGGGGACCGGGGGTGGGGCACGGCCGTGAGCGGTTCAGGGGGGAGTGGAGGGTTCCACTCCAGCCCAACACTAGCAGCCGCCCGGGCAAGCATGGCCGCCAGCTCCGCATCGGCCTGCGACCAGGCGACCGCACCTGAAAATGGGAGCCCAGTCGAGTCCTCAGCATCAGACTGGACCAGCCTGCTCTCCGATGCTGCAATTGAGAGCTCATCCACTTTGCGAGCACCGAATGAGATCGCGAACTAGCCCTGAGACGAGCCGGCGGTCTCATCCCAGAACTCGACCGGGACAATGAGCATACTGGGGAATGAGAGGTCCGTGGGGAGTTACCTGGCGGAGCGGCTCCCATTGGGGTCCCCAAATCACCCCCAGTGCAAACCAACGTGGCCTCAAACCCGTAGGTAGAAGGACAGAGGCGGGGAGCTGCTGGGGTGGCTTTCCCTCTAACGAAGGAAAGCCACGACCGCAACGTTGCCGTGGTCATGTTCTCGCAATGAGAATATGACCCGTCCACAAACGCTGTCTCTGCGTGGGCAGTGCCCAAGCACGTAAGACAGCGTTCGTGGCCATCGGAAGCGGAGAGGTAACGACCGCAACCAGGAAATAAACACAGACGGAGAGGCATCTTTAAAAAGACGCTCTCTGTCAGTGCCACACTTTTAGTAAGGAAAATATACTCTTTTATCGCAAGAATATATACTCTTTTAGACTGTTGAAGCGCCCAGGGGCGTTCTCTGCACTCCACTGGTGCACGAGGGGGAGAAGCCGCTGTAATGCACTGTAAATCCAACAGATTTCTAGAGGTGAATGGAATGGTAGAGGATATCTACTTGTGCTTTTTCTTTAGCAAAAATATATAGGCTATGTCAGGAATTCAAGCCACACAAGTTGTAGTTAGTGAAACCAAGTGCGAGAGCATTTACTGAGAATTACAGGATTGGGTTAGGATTTGGATTCACAGGATTTACACAGTGAGATCAATGGTACAGGTTATATCACACAGAAGAGAAGCTTCACAAACCAAAGTGTTAAACCGCCATTGACCTCTCAACTCCCACCTTTTAACTCTCTGAATACCTCAGCCTGTGGAAGGGCCACTGACGAAAAAACAAGGAGTTTTTCTCCTCTCTCACCGTGGTGCTTTTGCCAGCACGACCATACAATGAAAGCAGACCAAAGGAATTTCTCTCGCTTTGTCCACTTCTTTTCGCTTCCTACCTCCTCCACATGATGCGTGACCTTACCAATGAGCTTACGTCATCCCTCTCATGAGCGCACGTCACAGAGATGTACGGAAGCGAACATTTGTAGTTAAAAAGTATATAAGTATTGTTTTGTTTCTAAAAATAATCAATCGTTTGGGTTCAGAAGAACTTTATTACTCGACTGGAGTCGTGTGGATTATTTTGATGCACCCTAATTATGCATTTTGGACCATCAAAAAATGGAGTACATTCACTTGCATTGTTTAGAGGAGGCCTGAAATGAAATCCCAAAAATCTTAAATTCTGTTTTGATGAAGAAACTCAGATACATCTTGGATGGCCTGAGGGTGCGTAAATTATCAGCAAATTTTCATTTTTGGGTGAACTATTCCTTTAACAGTTTATGACTTTTGACACATGTATGATCATCTTTATTTGTATAGCACTTTTCCCAACATTGTTTCAAAGCAGCTTTACAGAAGGTTGTGCATTAATGTCTCGCTATCCCCTTGTGAACAGCTTTATAGAGGGTGCAGTGTCATAATAGGCCTATTTTGTTTGTTTGTGGTTAAGATTTCTTTTTTTCATCTTGTAAGTTGTTAAAGATTCTTATAAAGTAGGGTTCATGAAGGAACTCCAGGGTGTTTGTGAGAGAGTGTAGAGATTAACTACAAAAAATATTTCCATCATTTACCGTTTTTTAAAAACATTGACAAATAATTCAAATGCATCAATAGTTCAATGTGTGTGTGAGAGAGCGAGAGTGCACACTCTCATGCAACTGACTGATGGTGAGAAAATGGCACTTTTAATGCAAAATTAAGTTATACGGTACTGTCCATTAAACGGCATAATGTAACATAATTACTTCCAATTCCATGATCAGCAATGCAATCATGTTTTAAAAGCAACCTTCGTTAATCTGACATTGTTTACCCTGTAGTCCTGAAAAGCGGGTGATGGCTGTATCTCATTGGCCTGTACTGTTAAACACTTGTGTGTCAGTTCCAACACGATCTCATGAAAAGCCATACATATTTTACAATATTTTATAAAATATTTAAAATATTTTCAAATATTTCTATAAGGAAGGGGGACATGACCCCCACCCCAGGTTAAATGGTTGCTACAGATCTGGCTTGCTTTTTACTTCAATGAAAAGAAATTTGATTGATACAGATTTGCTGATTCAATTTGATTCGATTCACAAGCTCTCGATTCTACTGGATTTTATTCGATTCAATTCAATATGATTCATATGGGATTATTTCAGTTATAATGTCCTTTATTCTTACATATAAAATAAATTATCTCCCAGCTAATGCTATTACTTACACAGGGGACCTTTTAACTAGGTACATTAGGAAAATATAAATTGTACTAATTATATTTGATTACTTTTTCATCATTTTGGTCACATTTTGGCTTTTTACAAATGAACAAATAAATGTATTCAATCAATAAATAAGTTATTATATTTCATACATAATTTTATTTATTTATTTATTTATTTATTTACAAATTTATTGTTAAATTGCATAATTTGTACTATTTACAGGTATTTACATTGATTTGTTGAACATGCTTAAACCGCAGTGGGTGAAAGGTGCCACGCGTTGTTCCTGGCTGGTTACTCAGCCTTACAGGCTCCATATGGTTAGGATCAGGGCGGGGGTTGGGTTAGGTCATCTGCTGCCTTCCAGGAACAAACTGAGGCACCTTTGTACAATAGGCACTAAATCCGGTACTGTCTCTTAAAAAGAAAAGGGGGATTTCTGTAAACAGCGCCTTTAAATGAGCACATGTTAAAGAGACAGGACTCATATGGCTTTACCTCATCTGTGCGATGCATGATTATAAAAATGTTTTTTGTAGTTGTTTGATCAACAACTGACTGTAAATAACAGAAATGGTATTAAAAGAGACATTCAATGACAAATGGGTTGTGTGGATCTCGTCTTGGACATATTACACGGAACAACTTTTACTCTCAACACGCTGTGAAAGGATTTCGCTGCTGAACACTTCATGACTAAACTACACAATTACTGGCGAGTGAAATGTAATAATTTACCAGCCAGATGCCAAGTATACAGTATGCACTTTAGTCGCATAGAGCAAAATTTGGTTACAAATGCGAGTGATTTCCTCTCATTGTAGTGGAGGGTTGCGCACTGAGTGAAAGATTGATCTTAGGAATTAAGAATCGATATTGAGATCGTTCAAATGAAGATCGCGATTAATCAGAAAAACTATATTTTTACCCACCCCTAGAAAATATTTTCAATATCATAGATAGCAAATGTGCATACACAAATGGAATAACATTATACAATTTTCAGAGAAATAAAAACAGAAATGAAAGATAAAAATAGTCCATTTGACTTTTTTTGTTTAAGTAAAGTTTACTACTGTGACTCTAGTGCAATTTCAGATTGGGACAGAAATGGGCAATTCTAGAATTTCAATCGTTGACACCTCTGCAAGTCCCACAATTCCAGGGATACTTAAATAAAGAGCCCCTTTTCACATATGTTTTTTTGCAAACATTTTGTTAATTTCTGTGTATCTGATGGATAGACTAAACTGCAATTTGCAACCAGATGTATAATAAAAACAACCTTATTTATTAAAACATTTCTACAGTTCATAAACACACCTCAGGCCTAAGTCAGCACATTAGAAGTGTTTAAGTTAAAGTGAATTCTGAATACATTTTTCTGAAATATGATTTAATAAATGGATTTGGTGCTACGAGCCTCCCTTGCAGGCAGTAGCGGTCCTGGCATAGGCGATATGGGCAGGCTCATAGGGCGGCAACACTTTCTGTGGTGGCACGACAGGGTACCTGATCGATCACCCTGCACAGAGCTCTCAAGATCTCGATGGGAGAAAGGTGCCCCGAATTGTGCCATTCCGCCCCTTCTCACGATGGGTGAAAGGTGCCCAAGATCGTGCCACCCTGCCCCCGCCCCGAGCTCGCAAGAGCGCGATGGGAGAGAGGTGCCCCAAATCATGCCACCCTGTCCCCACACAGAGCTCGCAAGATCGCGATGGGGAGAGGTGCCCCGAGTAGTTCCTGACAGGCTACTCAGCCTAAAAGGCTCTAAATGGTAAGGATTATAGATGTTCATAATGCATTCTTACATTCTGAAAAAAAAAAAAAAAAAAAAACATAAGATAATCATAATCAACAGTATAGGTACACCGTGACACAGGATCGACTCTGTGGTCTTGAGAAAATAAATATCAACCATGTGATTGCTGGGCAGTTTTGACAAAGTCATTGATGATTTTGCATCAATGAAAACTAGGAGGGGATGGTTAAATTTGAAATGAGGAATTATGTTTAATAGCACATGCAGACAGAGGCAAACGTAAGTTAGCAGAAAAATAAAGTGTTCCAGGTTAAAGAACTACAAATATTTCAATTAATCACTACCTGCAGGTTTTATTGCACAGTTCAGTGAGAACATCAAACTACAGCCTGCAATTATGAAATACCATTACAGCTTTCGTTTTAGTATTGTCACATTTATACACTTCAGCTGGACCGTTTAGGCGTTTCAGCTTTAGAAGGGAGTATAACTTACTGGGACACACCAGAGTGTTAGTGCTTCTGTATATTTCCTGTACACATGAAGATAGATCTATAGCGACTGAGTATAAAGAGGACATATTCCAACCTGTTAAGTTGATAACCTGCTCATATTTCTGGGGTGGATTTGGCGCATCAGCAGAAACAGCTCCTAGAGGATGTTGGTGTTGACATAGAGAGGCTTTTGTGCAGAACCTGAGCCGTGTCTCTCTGTGAGGCAGGCGCAGTGGAAAGTGACAATGGATCGATGCATGTGATTAATTAACTTCTAATGATTTTATCTGAGCGGCAGGGCCCGGGAAAGTTGGTCATGTCCTCGGCTTCAAGTTTGACCTAGCCTACTTACACACCTCATCAGCTTTATCTCTGTCTCTCTGTCTGTCATGTGTATCTGTCTGTCTGTCTCCTGCTCTCGTTTGCACAATAATCAATACTCAAATGCAAACCAGTAGGTCACTGCTGTTTAATCAGTGTCACATGGCACATTCTTCTTTGTCTTTAAGAAGTATGAGCTTGTCGTTGCTGTAAGTATTTTTCAAGTCCACGTAAAATCAAAATGTAAACTATTTATTAAAAGAAACATGCACAGTGAAACCAAGCCAGAACACAATTAAATTAAGCCACAGCACAAAAATATTAAGACACAACACAACAAAATTAAGCAACAACACAACAGAAAAGACACAGCACAATGAAAATAAGAACAATAAAATTAAGCCTTTTCTTTTCTAATAATTTTGTTGTGGTGTGGCTTTTTCATTGTGTTGTAGCTTAATTTTGTTGTGTTCAGATGATATTTGCTTTGCTAATTTTGTTGTGTTGTGCACCCCTGGGCCACCGTACAAAACAATACATATTGTTGAAACAGGGTTTATAGTGTTTCTTTATGATCTTCCATCAAAATGTAAAAACTTGTCCTACCTCTTATCTTTTTTGGCTGAAGTTATTCAGACTGTGTGCTACTGGTTTATGTTAACCGATAATCATTTAGAAAATGTTATAGGCTACTATAGTAGGCAATGAAGCCTTCCTAAAATCTTGCCAATAGTTAGAGCATTGATTTACCAGTAATGTAATTAAAAGTAAGCCAACACTAGCAAATAACGATTCAATAATAGCCACTTTTCACAAAGCAATCAATTCCCGATGGATAAAATCAGGTCCAGCAATACATTTCAGTCCATGAATATCCTGTTTTACTTGTAAATATGTCACATTACAGAGGTAAAATGGGCTGCCATCTCATGTTGACTTTAAACACACAAATGCGAACTAATGCACATTTCTCATGAATCAATGTGGAATCTGTGGAACACAAAAATTTTGAAGAGACAATCAGTTACGCAATCCTGTAAATTTTTCTTCAGAATCTTTCATCTAAATGCAATAACTTGTTTTACTGTACCTCTTTTCGGCTGACATCATTGAGAGTGCTATCGGTTAATGTTAACCAATAGCCAAATATCTATTTAGGAATAGTTTTAGGATACTATTGTAGGCAATAAAGCCTTTCTAAAATCTTGCATTATTTAAAGCCAGTAAAAATGAATGGATAAAAAATACCTGGGGAGTGGCATGCAAATTCAACTCGCCAATTCTCATTGGCCTTTTTTCAAAAAAGCAGAGGTGTTTGGGGCTCCCAAGAGTGACCCCTAGTGTCACTACATCGACACAACGTCGAGTGAGTGACAGATAGGGAACTGTAATAAAAGCAAATAATAGCTGATTCAATAATAGCCACTTTTTATGATCGAATCAATTCCCAGTGAATGAAATCAAGTTCGGTCCTACATTTTGATAATTGAATATCCTGATTCATTTGTAAATATGTCACATTACGCAAATAAAATGGGTTGCAAATGCTGTTTTATTTTGACAAAACTCACTAATGTGAACAAAAATACAAAATAAAGAAGTCTCATGAATCAATTTGGTTTATAACGTGCATTAAACAAACTGAGCTTGGAAAGCAAGTGACAAATAAATATGTGAAATTACATTTTGGTGTAAACAGAAATAAATTAGAGGCTATACAAAGACAGAAATCAGACAGGTATTTCTGCAGATATGCTCCATGTTGAAGGTGATTGGTTTAATTTGTCCTGAGGTGAAATTAATAAATGGCTTACCATCCATCATCGACTCAGCCTCTATTGATCCAGTGTGGTCTCTCTTTTCAACTAAATTATATGTGGAAAAATGCTCTTCAGAGTAACCAACACACTCTGAGCAGTATTAATGAGGATATCTCATGCAACAAGACAGGAAACAAAAATCAGGATGTTAATATTTTTTAATGTGAAGCCATCTGTAGATTATATCATATGTAACTCTGACTCCTGAATTGATAAAAATAAAATTTTCCAATAGAGCTCAAAAGTCGGGTTCCAGAAGTTTAAAAAATGTGATTAATTCTTTCCATAGGCAAATAGATTTTTGTTAGACAGACCTACCATGAGCTCGGATGTTGTTAATCGCAATCGAGTCGGTCTCCCTACACTCTCAAACTGCTTGTATATTTACAAATATCTGAATATTTTGCAAATATATATATATATATAACATTGTTTTTAATGTGATTATGCCATTTGCAGTGTTTCATGGGATTGTAGTCCATGCCTGTAAGTAAACAGTCTTGTACCTTTTGTCTTTTTGTCTGATTTTCAAATACTATGCTTAAAAATATGCTTAAAATCAAAGCTTGTAATTTTGTGATTCACCACAGAGCTGACTGGTTTAGTTCATGGCTTAGAACTCTTATATAATGTAATTTATGAAATCCCTATGGAAGAAATGAATAAAAAAATATACTTCCGGAATCAAGGTATCATGGTAGTAACATCTGATAAAATCATCATACCATGGTTACAGTAAACTTTTGTTTAGGTAAATACATTTTAAACATTAACTCATTGTTTATCTTAATACTTATTACTTATTTAAGAGTCAAAATGTATAAATGTATACAGTATATAAAATGTAGCAGCCATATCACCCTGGAGTGCTAGACTGGTTTCTCACTTAAAGCTAAGTAGGGTTGAGCCTGGTCAGTACCTGGATGGGAGACCTTCTGGGAAAAACTAAAGTTGCTGCTGGAAGAGATGTTAGTGAGGCCTGCAGTGGATGCTCACCCTGCAGTCTGTGTGGGTCCTAACACCCCAGTGTAGTGTAGTGATGGGGACACCATATTGTAAAAATGCACCGTCCTTTGAATGAGAGACGTTAAATGAGGTCCTGACTCTCTGTGGTCACTAAAAATCCCAGGGCACTTGCAAAAGAGTAGGGGTGTAACCCTGGTGTCCTGGCCAAATTCCCCCCATTGGCCCTTATCTATCATGGCCTCCTAATAATCCCCATCTATAAATTGGCTGTATCAGTCTACTCTCTCTTCTCCACCAACAGCTGGTGTGTTGAGTGTACTGGTGCACTATGGCTGCCATCGCATCATTTAGGTGGATGTTGCACACTGGTGGTGCGTGAGGAGAGTCCCCTGTTCTGCATGTAAAGTGCTTTGAGTGTATTGTCAGAAAATTGCTATATAAATATAACATTTATTCATACTAAGCCGCACAATTGGAGCTACAGTACCTGTAGCACAAAGGGTGTGGAATAATTTATGTACCAAAGTTTAATACTTTTAGGGGTTAACTAACGTTAATTATGGGCAATAGTAATAGTAAATATGAAAATGGTACCATTCAGTACCATGGTACAACTATCAGATACCATAATTTTACTATAGCACTTCTAATAAGCACTGCTTTGTAAGGGTGAAGAAAATACTAAACGATAACTCCTTTATCTCCTTTTTAAGAGTCAAAATACCTGTTAAGCCAACTAACAACTGAGAACACATTGTTTTTAATGTTTCCTGACGTCTGTGACTTATCACACAGCGGAACGCCTGTGAGCCACATAACTTGTCGCATTAGCATTGATTATATTCCGAGACATGCAACAAGGTAACACGCAGAGAAAGCTTCATAACACGACACGGTGAAACATTCAGAACTCTCCTGAGATTTAAGAGAGAAGAAAGGACATCAGCTATCATTTGTTCAATTAAGAGGACCCTCATTTTGCGCCACACTCTCTTATGAAATCAGACCCCGAGTACAAATAGCAGCATTCCCGCTAAACTGAAAAGCGGGAACAGAGACATAAATATCTATTACGTGGTGTTTGTTTCGGAGTGGGCATATGACTCACAGATCTGTGTGTGTATGCCAGCGGTTCCATTAAGACTGACCCATAAAATAGAAAGACCATGAACTACGCTTTTTCTGATGGCCACGGAAAGGGTATTCTTACATAGATTTAAACATTAATGAAAGTACACTAATAGAATTGTGTGCATGTTTGTGCACACGTTGTGCATGCATGCATGCATGTCTGAAAAGTATTTGCATGTTTGAGGGTTTTAGAAGGCTAATGCTTAACTGAGCTTGTGAGATTGGCACAGTATTAGAGTATTAAATCAACCTTTGTGGCTCAGTAACATCAACACAAACACAGCTCAACATACATGCATATCCGATGATGGCCTCCCTTAATGCTCTCCATAAATGGGACACTTTTGTATGTCTATTGTAAGTATATGTTACGAGACATGTCTCTTCCCCATTTTCACATTAAATTAATGAGAGGTTCCACAGTGACAGTTTACCCCCTGTATATCTGATTACAAAGTAATTAGTTACTATAATCTAGTTACATTTTATTGTCATTAAATGTTTAACTTGTGTAATTAAATTACAGTTACTGACTTTCAATTAAGTTAATTACTATTAAGTGCATTACCTGAGTAACACGTGTCTAAAATAATCTTATATATGTAGAATACAATTAAAACTTAAATTATGTCCATATGTATGTCTGTTTGTGTTTCTGTGACAGCTGAAGGGTGTGCACCTCATAATGAATCAGTGTAAATGGAGAAATTTAACAATGAGTAAGGAGGAAACATAGACATTATTTTGAATTCGTTAAACGGAAAAACTTCTGTGAAAAGTGTTTTTAAATGTAACTAAAAAATAAAGTAATTAGATTACGTTTTCGATGAAGTGTAAAGTAATACAATAATAATTTTAGAGAAGTTATTAGTAATTTGTAGTAGATTATATGCCCCACTACTGGGGCATGATGTTTCAAAAGGTAAACTTTTGTTCAATGAGAAGTTTTTTTTTCATTTTTTTCCCCTCTCTCTCTCTCTCTCTCTCTCTCTCTCTCTCTCAGTCAATAACCTTGAAATTATTCAATAGCATTTTGGTATGCAAGACTGTAAGGTATGTGTCTATGCAAAATATATTTACCATTCTGAAATAAACCCTGAGAAATATTCTCTGGAATAAAAAGTGTGACAAATAGTCACTCTGTTTCTGAGTTGTAACTTGACACAGTGTCTTTTAAAAGCAACACGAGATACAGGCTCTCTCTCTCTGAGTACGAACGGGTGCCAGGGGGTGGGGCCAAGGGTATGATGATGTAAAGTAGGGGTTGATGTTGTTACTGTAGAGGCGGTCATTAATTAATCGGGGCCCTAGTGATGTAGGGAAGTTGCAGAAGTACGAAGAACGGAGCGTTTTTGCAGCTTGGTTTCGATAAATGCTTTTATTGCTTTGGGGATTAAGTTTTGAGTTCTGAAATGTACAGTATATTTGTAGAATGAACTCTTATATGTCAAAATATCAAGGAAAATTGTATTCCTCATGACATGACCCCTCTAATACTTTATTTTGTCAAACTGCATTCTCACCTCACAGATGGTAAGGATACAATTTTCACAGTTCCCGCATTTGTGCCGGCTCTTACTGTTGTTTGTTTTTCTCTCTCCCTTGTGTCTCACAGGTGGAGCTGGCACGCTTGATAAGCATTTCCATGGGAACTCTGATCATTCTCAGGGAGACGCTAATCACGGCAATGATTTACTCACCCATTCCATCTGCTTCACTCTGATTGCACTCCCTACTTATTCCTTGTGTTTCCCCTCTTTCTTTTCCAGTTTATTATTTTCTGTCAAATGTTAACTGTGCTCTCTTGTGTAGTTGGAGCTTGCTCATGTCTCTATTGGTTGCCTGTCGGTAGAGGTGTGGTTAACCTCCCGTGCGCCGGCCTCTTCACCAATCCTGTTGCCCAATTCCTGTGGAGGAGGATTTCTCGGTCTCTGCCCACGTCTCGGGGGATAATATCTTTGGGGCTTTGCTTCGCACCACACCAGCTTCAACGGAGTCTCTTCGGATTGCTCCTGACTTCCACAATGCACACACACATCCTATGCACACACTCTTCCCTTAGCCCATTGAGGGGCTCGCTTTGACTCTGCTCTCTGCAGCCGACTCCAGGTGTGCCTGACCTCATTCTTTGAGAACTTTTGTGTTTAATAAATCCTTTTGAACTGTCACCTCTGTGTTTGGGTCCCTTGTCTCCCCTCACCCTCTGACAAAATTGTCAGAAATAAAGTTGTATTTTTAACAATACAACAAGTAACATTAGGATGCAATGAACAATTCAACAAGTATATAAAATGTAGGCATAAAGATATACGAGATTTGTGCTAGAGAACTTTGGAATCTGTGGTTTAGTACTATAATGCAGTAAGCAATAAACAGAAATCAGTACACAGGATCGTAGACCAGTAAACGGCATGTGCAGCTTCTAAATTTCTTGTTAATGAAAGCAGAATTTAAAAACAGAAATGTTCCTCACCAGCAGGATTAGCAAGATTGAATAATCAGCTTCTCCCTCTTAGATAAACAGCATTTGAATTGCAGTTCTTTATCAGAGAACCATAATTCACTGATCAGCAACACTTACATTAATTTGGCTTTGCTGGAGCTAAATTGTGCTGTCGATGGGGTAAATAGTAGATCCAATTGGTTGGATAGAAGTGTCAGTGACATTTAGATGAGAACAGAGAATTAGGCAGAGAATACAGCAGTGTGTCATGTCACGTTGTGAATTATTTGGTCAATTCATTAGAGCTATTCTGGCAAAATCACATTTGTAAGAATAGCGCCCAGCAAGGGCTTCTTCAGAGAGCTGTCTCTGCCTGTTGGTTTGAAGTCTGTCTGGCACAGAGCATACCTAGTCTGAGGGAGATTTTGTTAATGAATTAGTTGGGATAATGTTGGAATTGATGATGCAAAGTCAAATTCTTGTTTAAATCTCCTTCTGTGTCAGAATGAAATAAATCAGGGAAAGAAAAAGTTTGTGATCTTGATTGAACATACATCCATGGTTAATCAAAAGAGACATGGAGCTGATGTCAGGTCCCAAAGGCCTCAGCCTCAGTAAAGGAACAAGGAACTCTTCTATTCTATTAGTTTTATGTATGGAGACCTCACAGAGCATATCACACACTCTCTTACACTCTCTCTTATAGTGATTCTCAACTGGCTTTGTTTCGGGATCTAGATTTGGACATCAAGTGGCGATCTAACACAGTGCCAAAATTATTTATTGTATAAAAGTAAACAAAAATGTCCTTAAAACCAAGCATTGAAGTGTCAGACATCAAACCTCATTGCTTCTTATTGCATCTGAACAAACGTTGTGACACGTGTCAGAAGAGCCAATGAGGTGATTTGATTTAAGAGTGAATAACGACTTAGAAATTTTTCTGTTTATCACAGACTGATTGAATGTCTTCAGAAGACTTGGAATACAGTGATTTAGAATAGTGATTCAAGCTTGATAGACTGGACTCACTGTTTACTTTTATTATATGGCAAATAAACACTGGACACTTCAAAATGTGCCTTTTGTGTTCCACAGAGAAATGAAAGTCATACAGATTTGGAGCAACAGAAGTGTGAGTATGACAGAATTTTCATTTTTGAGTGAAATATTCCTTTAAAAAAATGTTGGCACATTCAGATGTAAAGCTGAAGTGGACAATAGACCAAAAATATTGATGACTTATCTTGTACACATATACATTACTATACCTCAGTGGATTATTTTTTCCATAAATAAAAATAAAGAATGAACTAGTTAAATTAGTATTTAAATTAATTGGTGTCATTAATGTTCCTTTCATTAGGCTACTATGAAAATTGTTAATGCTTTATAATTATTCTAATTAATAAACCACTACATACATAATATGCAATAAATTGTGAATCATTGTACAGCTAATATGAATGTAGTAATGTTCACGTTAACACGCTATCTTGTATTATCATATATTGCCTACATACAGTATGAATTAATAGTTATATGTTTTATTTGTGTACTATAATGTGATTTTTTTGTGTATAGTGAAATTGACCTCCTTCTTGGAAATATAAATTGAAATTTGATATCATGAGAAAAAGGCACCACTGACAGCAGTAAAAGGCAAAAAAAAAAAAAAAAAAAAAAAGACATTTCATATAATTACAGGACACAGTTGTCCAGCATCTGTGAAGACCATCAAAACCTAGCACAGGTGCAATAACATGCAGCATTTTCAGAAAGTTTAATTGCATAAGTTAAATTTAAATGTATATACAGCTCTGGGGAAAATTAAGAGACCACTGTTTCTCTGGATTTACTATTTATAAGTATGTGTTTGAGTAAAATGAATATTTTTGTTTTATTCTATAAAGTACTGACAACATGTCTTCCAAATTCCAAATAAAAATATTGTCATTTAGAGCATTTATTTGCAGAAAACGACAACTGGTCAGAATACCAAAAAAGATGCAGTGTTTTCAGACTTCGAATAATGCAAAGAAAACAAGTTCATATTAATTTGAAATAACACAATACTAATGTTTTAATTTAGGAAGAGTTCAGAAATCGATATTTGGTGGAATAACCTTGATTTTCAATCACAACTTTCATGCACCTTGGCATGCTCTTTACCAGTCTTTCACATTGCTGTTGGGTGACTTTATGCCACTCCTGGCACAAAAATTCAACAGCTCAGCTTTGTTTGATGGCTTGTGGCCATCCATCTTCTTCTTGATCACATTCCAGAGGTTTTCAATGGGGTTCAGGTCTGGAGAGTGGGCTGGCCATGACAGGGTCTTGATCCAGTGGTCCTCCATCCACACCATGATTGACCTGGCTGTGTGGCATCGAGCATTGTCCTGCTGGAAAAAGAGTTGGGGAACATTGTCAGAGTAGAAGGAAGCAAGTTTTGACTTGGCTTGATTCATGCGTCTTTCACAAAGACGAATCTGCCCGATTCCAGCCTTGCTGAAGCACCCCCAGATCATCACTGATCCTCCACCAAATTTCACAGTGGGTGTGAGACACTGTGGCTTGAAGGCCTCTCCAGGTCTCCGTCTACCCATTAGACGACCATGTGGAGGATTGGTGATGTTCTTGGGGTGCTTCAGCAAGGCTGGAATCGGGCAGATTCAACTTTGTGAAGGACGCATGAATCAAGCCACGTACAAGGTTATCCTGGGAGAATACTTGCCATTATTATTATTGATAATAATGCAAAATGGCAAGTGATTTTCTAGTACAAAATTAGCAATTTATCATGATTACTTAAGGATAAGGTGTTGGAGTGATGGCTGCTGGAAATGGGGCCTGTCTAGATTTGATCAAAATTACTTTTTTCAAATAGTGATGGTGCTGTTTTTTACATCAGTAATGTCCTAACTATACTTTGTGATCAGTTAAATGCCTCTTTGGTGAATTAAAGTACAAAGTTCCTTCCAAAACAGCAAAATCTGTACATTATTCCAAACTTTTGGCCAACAGTGTACCTACAGTATAAATAGTAAATCCAGAGAAACTAATAATTTTGCAGTGGTCTCTTAATTTTTTCCACGGATGTATATATATATATTTATGTTTAGCAGGGAAATACATTTAAAGCGCAAATCATGGTTACTCCAGGGATGCTTGTATATCAGCATTAGATGCAGGAAATGTCCTGCCCCATATTGAAATGGAAAATAAGATTGGTTAGCAAATATCCAAACACGTTTGAAATGAACTTTCTGATTGGTGGATCAGCTTAGTCAGTCTGTCTGTCTTGCCCATGCCACCAGTTGCGCTCCTGTCTCCGGCAGCTCTGTGCGTGAGAAAATCTCTGTACACTTAAAAAAAAAAAAAAAAAAAAAAAATTCACTCAATGGTGCTGCGGCATCGCGTCAGTAGGCTACATTGAAAAAGTTCCGGGTCAAAAGCCTTCTTGTTGTTCTGGCGGCCATACACATCATCACTTATTTTAGGTGTGCATACGCAAAATCCTAAGAAAGATAGGTGGGCATACGGCGTATACCCTAGACTACACTACTGCTATACCTAAATGTTTGCAAACTGATTTTTCATGGCTCGTTGTCCGTATTATGGCATTTTCCTGGTGAAAGGAACACTAGAGGTGCTACAACAACAATTACTTTTATTCACTTTCACACAAATCACGAGTTAAACTGCAAATTATCAGTTTATAAACACTTAGTTTTTGCTCTTTTCCTCACACAATTCTATCTTATGACATCTAGACCCTTTTACTATTGGACGACTTGTAAGGCATTTTAACATTTGCATTACATAAACAACTACATTTACAAGCTTATTCAAGCATGAATTGCACTGTAGCTCAAATGATAAAACATTGCACTTGCAAAGTAAAGGACCGGGGAATGATTCCTGAAGTGTCATGAAATGAGTGGAGGATCCGGGGATGCAGAGAAACAAATAACAGTTTAATGAAAAACATAGTAGAAAAAAATTAAACAGTAAAGAGTTCCAGCTCAGGTTCACCTGCAACCTCAGCCAGTACACTTTACTGTTTAAATTTTTTTTCTACTGTGTTTTTCTACTGGAGACTATATGGCAGAGATGAGGATGATGACAGTGAAGACCAACTTGGGACACCAGGGCGGATAATGGATGACAGCGATGACAGGGTAAGTATTCCAAAGGTGAGTAAATCCAACAGACAGTCCTCAGAGCGATAATCCAACAGAGATCAGCAAAACAGGAACACACTGGCAGAAACAAAAACAAAGAGCAAGCAGGACAAGACTGACTGACTGGTGAGACTGAGATGCTAACACTAATGAACAATCTGGCACTAGACCCAGGCAAGTTTGGAACTCCAAGTCAACGGCTCCCGGGAGGCCACACAGCGCAGAACCCTCACCAAACCTTGATTTGCTTGCTCAGCCTGCCCATTGGTCTGGGGATGAAAACCAAAGGACAAACTTACATTTGCACCCAGTTGTCGACAGAATTTTGTCCAAACCACTGTCAGAAGCCACGTCAGTTGGGAGGCCATGAATATGAAAGACGTGATCAATGACAGTAGCCGCTGTCTCCCCCGCTGAAGGTAATTTGGGGAGGGGAATAAAATGGGCCACCTTTGAAAACCGGTCCACCACAGTCAAAATGACTGTATTGCCATTGGACAGGGATAAACTGGTAAATAAATCCAAGGCTAGTGGGACCAGGGTTTCGAAGGGACCGGCAGCGGCCAATGGAGCCCTGCGGGGGACCGACAGGGAGTCTTACTACAAGCACATACCGGACAGGCCACAACAAACTGACGAACATCCTGTGCTAGTGTGGGCCACCAGAACCACTGCTTAACTAATGCCTGAGTGTGAGCAGCCCCTGGGTGACAGACAAGATTAGATGAATGATCCCACTGGAGGACGTTGGTCCGGACAGATTCAAGAACAAATAACAGTTTTGCTGGACACTCCATGGGAATAGGAACGTTATGCAAAGCTGAGTGGACTTTAGACTCAACTTCCCAGGACACCGCTGCTACCACCACATTAGGTGGAAAAATGGTATCTGGAGAAACCAAGGTGCTCTCGGTTTCAAAAGAGCAGGACAACATATCAGGCTTGCCGTTCTTAGCACCCGGGCGATACGAGATGGAAAAATAGAATCTGCCATTAAGAGTGCCCAATGTGCCTGTCAAGAATTTAGGCGTTTGACAGTATGAATGTATTCTAAGTTCTTGTGATCGGTCCAGACCAAAAAAGGGACCCCCGACCCTTCCAACCAGTGATGCACTCACCCAAGGCCAATCTGACAGCCAGCAATTCTCTGTTGCCAATGTCGTAATTCCATTGCGCTGGAGTCAAGTGGTGAAAAAAAAAAGAGCGTGCAAGAATGCAGTCTCTCATCCGACGGAGACTTCTGGGACAAAATAGCCCCAACACCGACCTCTGATGTGTCAACCTCCACCACAGACTGGCGAGATGGATCAGGGTTAATAAGAATGGGAGCTGAAACGAAGCAGCTTTTAAGTATTTGAAAGACAGTCTGAGCCTGCGGAGACCAAACGAAACACATTTTGGCGGAGGTTAAACTCGTAAGAGGTGCAGCAACTTGACTGAAGTTCCGAATGAACCGCCGGTAGAAATTGGCAAACCTCAGAAACCGCTGGATCACCTTGCGAGAATCTGGAGTTGGCCAATCAACAACAGCTTTAACCTTGGTGTGGTCCATTCGTATTCCATCAGGTGAGAGGATGAACACCAGGAACAAAAGTGACGACTGTGCGTGAAGCTCACACTTCTCCATATTGACAAACAAATGATTCTCCAGCAGTCACTGAAGCACTCGCCTGACGTGCTGGACATGGTCATTGAGATCACAAGAAAAATCAAAATGTTGTCAAGATGAGCAAAAAAGAATTGATTGACCATGTCCTGGAGCACGTCATTGACGATTGCTTGGAAGACAGCTGGGGCATTGGAAAGGCATAACGAGATATTCAAAATGCCCAATGTGTGTGTTAAAGGCCATCTTCCATTTGTCCCCCTCTCTTATCTGGACCAAGTGGTAAGCGTTGTGCAAGTCCAACTTTGTGAAGATGATGGCCCCCTGCAAGAGTTCGAAGGCAGACGACATCAACGGTAAAGGATAACGATTCTTCACTGTTATGACGTTCAGCCCCTGATAATCTATGCAGGGTCTAAGAAGCCATCCTTCTTACTAACGAAGAACCCCACCCCGGCTGGGGAGGAAGAGGGACGAATTACACTGCTGCCAGTGAATCGCTGATGTAATTCTCCATGGCCTCCCTCTCTGGAGCAGAGAGCGAATAGAGATGACCTTGAGGCAGAGAAGTGCCAGGCAGCAGATCAATCGCACAGTCGTTTGGATGGTGCGGAGGTAGAAAAGCAGCCCGGGACTTGCTGAACACCACCCTCAGATCACAGTAGACCTCGGGTACCTCAGTTAGATCTGCCGGTTCCTCCTGAGAAAAAGAACAAGACGAAACTAGGGAAAGAGCAGAGACAAGACATTGAGACAAGCAAAAAGAACTCCAAGACAACACAGAATTATCAGTCCAGTTTAAATGAGGGTTGTGAGTTACCAGCCACGGATGTCCCAAGACCACTGGAACTGAGGGTGACTAGATGACCAAAAAGCATATTTCTTCAACATGATTCCCAGAGATAGTAAAGGTGAGAGGTGCCATTATGCGTGTAACCTTGGTGAGCAGAGTGCCACAGAAAGTTCTGGCAGAGATGGGGTCATTGAGTGGTGTTAGTGGAATAGACCATTTAGTGTACAGTTCGGAGTCCAGAAAATTACCCTCAGCTCCAGAATCGATGAAAGCGAAGATGGAGTGGACTGATTCCTCAAACTGCAACCTGGCCAGGAGGAGCATCTTGCTTCCGGGGGATTTGTACAGAGGGGTAATGCTCACCAGTAACTCCTTGTCTACTGGTGAGCTGGGTCTTTTACCGGACAGAAAGCAGCAGCGTGACCTGGGTGTCCACAGTACAAACACAAACCATTGACTAAATGTCTGTAGCATTCCTTGCAAGATAGCTGAGCTCTCCCAACCTGCATGGGTTCCTCCTCCGACATGGGTTCTGATGGACTGGCCGGTGATGGAAAACAGGCAGACGAGACAGAAACCTCCCTAGATGGAGCAGCTCTGCGATATCTTCATCGAACGGCGAGGCAATTATCGACCCTGATGGCCAAATCAACTAGATCATCGAGGCATTTAGGGAGGTCCAGGGCATAAATCTCATCTTTAACCCAGTCGGAAAGCCCATTCAATAACCAGTCCCACTGTGCCTGCTCGTTCCATTTGCACGATGCAGAGAGAGTGTGAAATTCAATAGAGTAGTCCGACACTGACTTGTCACCTTAACAAGTTCCGAAAGTACTCTTGCTGACTTTGTGCCTGTGGCAGCATGGTCAAACACCTTGCACAGTTCATCCGAGAAGGACGAGCAGCACCGATGTCCATTAACCCAAACCGCCGTTCCCCACTCACGAGCCCGGCTGGAGAGAAGTGTGATCACATAAGCCATCTTGGCATTCTCAGAGGGAAAACATGATGGTTGGAGAGCAAAAAACAGAGTATTGTGACAGGAATGATCGACAAGTTTTGGGCTCACTGGAGTATGGTACTGGTGGATTCAGCTGGGGCTCGGAGGATCTGATGTAAGCGACAGTAGTAGGAGGAGCAGTGGCGACGGTAGGACCGGCGCTGGGAGGGATCTGTAGATGTTGAAGCATTGATGTTAATTCGGCTGTCCTCTCTGCCATCTCTTCAATGGCATGACTAGCATAGTTGAGCTGGTCCTGCTGATGATTGAGGAGTGCCCCCTGCTGGTTGATGGTGGTACGGAGAGAGGTGTTCTCTGCTGGGTCCATTCTTGGCCAGAATGTTCTGTCACGAAATGAGTGGAGGACCCAGGGATGCAGAGAAACAAATACGTTTATTGATAAACAGTTTAAACAGTAAAGAGTTCCGGCTGAGATGACTACCACCAGACAATATGGCAGAGATGAGGATGATGACATTGAAGACCAACTTGGGACATTCAGGTGGAGAATGGATGACAGCGATGACAGGGTAAGTATTCCAAAGGTGAGTAAATGCATCAGACAGTCCTCAGAGCAATAATCCAACAGAGAGCAGCAAAACAGGAACAAACTGGCAGAAGACAAAAACAAACAGGACAAGACCAACTGACTGGTGAGACTGAGATGCTAACACAAATGAACAGTCTGGCACTAGACACAAGAAAGGAGAGGGTATAAATAGACAGGGTTAACAAGATGCAGGTGGCAATAATCAGCTCATGAACAGCATGAATGAGCGTTTCCATAGAAACGCTAATTGCGCCGTTCACACGGCAAAAGTAAACACACAAGGGAAAACAGCCTCACGCAGACACACAGGAAAAGACAGGCAGACTCACCAGATCATGACATGAAGAGCAGTTGACACATGAGTTTGAAGTGTCATAAAAGTACCATAAAAGGACATGGTTGCTTCTCATTTTTCACCTCACATTTGCTTTGATGACTGTATCTCTAGGGAGGTAGGTTTTGTTGATTTAACCCTTGTGCTGTCAAATTTTTTACCTAATTTGGTTTTACCTGTCAAAAATGACTGGCCTATTAAAAATTGCTTATAAATCTCTCATTATGCTGTATTATTACCAAAATTAGATTAGATATTTTTGTCAACTTGTTTTATTTCAATTAGCACAGGTTTTGTGTTTCTTTTTTGAACTTACTGATCATAGGCCTCATTGACCTGAGCTTATGCACCTCGGTTTTTGAGTGAAAAAAAGCATTATTTGTGAAAAATTTTGACAATATTAAATAAAATATGAAAACATTCTGTACTATTGATCACACTAGTGTGCCTTAATGTTTAACCAGGAAGTTTGTTTTGAAATGGTTTTATTTAGTAAATAATTGCACAAAGTCACACTAGTGATCTTCCCGGTCAAAAATGACCGGCCTATTAAAAATTGCTTATAAATCTCTCAATATGCTATATTATCACCAAATATTGTATTAGATCTTTTTGTCAACTTGTCTTTCAATAAGTACAGGTTTTGTATTTCTTTTTGGAACTTACTGGTCATAGGTCTCATTGACCTGAGCTTATGCCCCTAATTTTTGAGTGAAAAAAAGCAGTCTTTATGGGTTATTTTGACTAAATTAAATGCCATAAGAAAACATATGTGCTATAAAAATTGCACACTAGTTTGTTTTCATTTTTAACAGGGAAGTTTGTTTGGAAGCACTTTTATTTTGTACAAAAATTGCAGAAAGTCACACTTGTGGTGTTCCCGGTCAGAAATGACTGGCCATTGAAAATGAATGGAGAAGATCACAAAAAACAAGACTTTTATTTTGAAATGAACCAGGGCAAGTGGTCTAGTTTCATGACTAGGATGCGATCAAGAGCCTCATGCACACTGAACTGCTTGGCCATTGTGCTGCCACAAAGTGAATGATAAGCAAGGCCCTATGAGGCTTTATATAGCTTAGCTGTGGGAAAGCTTCTGTATATTAACAAACATTAGCCGCATTTCCACTATCGGGGCAAATGAGGACATGCTTATTTGTGCCAGGGCCAGTTGCATTCCCACCATCACTTCCCGGGCTTCATCGTGCCTCCTCGGAGCCAATGGCTACTGGCCTTTTGCCCGCTGATTACCCTTGGGCCAAACAAGGCCAACCGGGTATTGAGGCAGGTACAATGTCAAAGGCGGAGATTCGCCGAACTTGTCAGGATATGCATCTAGCACACAATGGTACAAATTTGGGAAAAAAATAAATACAAAAATGCGGGCACAGTACGAATTTGTTAAAACGCACAATGAACAAAGCAGTGCCCAAAGAAATTACTTTCCATGGTTCGGTGAACTTTCAAAGACGGTGTTCTGGGACATCATCCCACTGTTAGTAGAGAGACCACTCGGGACATCATGGCAGTTACAGTCGATGAGTTGTTCTTGCTAATTTATCTTGCTAGCTAGCTAATGTTTACATTCAATATAAACTCCATATTCTAGATAACCAGTTAACATAATACCTCAGCTTGACCTTTCCATTTGCTTGTGAAATGGGCAAGGTGTGTGATGTTGGCACCAGCTATGCTATTTGATAGCCATGGCTCGCACGAGACCGATATTGGAAAAGCAGCAATTAATCTGCTTCTTTGTGAGAGCATGAAATTCCAAAAAACACTGTCGTAAGAAGAAATGGTCACCTTAAACTGCCATTGTGTGACATCACTGAGCAAATGTTTTTTTTTTTTTTTTTTTTTTTTTTTCACAATTTCTCCCTTTGTGTTAAGAAAAAGAAAGAAAATCATATGGAGTTATAACAACACAGGGGTGAGTAAACAATGACTGAATTTTCATTTTTGTTTGAACATCCTTTAAGAACCAAGGGAATGTAAACTTTTGAACAGGATCGTTTGTGTTTAAATTCAGTTACTATTTAATCTTGTGGAATATACTGTATGTGAGTATCTGTTGTCAAATAGCTTCTTCAAGGTAGTACTAAATACATTTTTATGATACCTCTTATTTTATTTTTTTTTAAACAATAACACACGGACACATCAGGGTTTTAGGTGCACAAGCAGTACGTAGAACTGCCCCACGTTTTCCGCGAATTAACAATCATGTCCGTGTTAAATGGCCCTAATATTAGCAGTGGGCTTTACCAGTGTTTTCGGATGTAGCATTTGCAGTCAAGTCGTGAGATGTAACTTCTCAGCGAGTGCTAATTACTACTGTGTTAACTCATTATTTTCTCAAACCAGTAGGCAGATAGAGCCAAAAAATAAATCTCAGTATATATTATTTCTTAGATAGGGATCATTTTAGATAAAAGTAAACTAAATTGAAAGGACAAATTGAAAATGAAGTAGAAATAATAAAACTAAATTAAAATTTGAAACAATAGTAACTCTAGTTGTAATGACTAAAGCAGCTTTCACTTTCTTTAGTCTATGTTTGAGTTGAGGGGAAAAAGCAACAAATAATTGAAATATCAACAGAACGCAATAAGAATTGTGTTGAAGGACAGTTTTGTCTTTATACACCTAAAGCATATGCTTTCATTCTGAAACCATTTTGAAGTTTGTTCAGCAGGAAACTAATCATAAAATATAGAGGTGTTTTTGTTACATTTATATTGACAATTGTGTTTTCTTAGTTGTGAAAGTTAAAATAAGCATAAAATATTGATGTTGAGTTTATGGACTTGGACTCAACTCGGACTCTGCCTGTTATGGACTCAGTCTTGAGTCCGACTCGGCCATTTTTGGACTCGGACTCGATTGTTTAAAGACTCGGACTCGACTAAGGTGGACTCGAACCCATCACTATTATAAGCAATTTTTAACAGGCTGGTCATTTTTGACCGGGTAGTCCACAAGTGTAACTTTGAGGAATTATTTACTAAATAAAAGCATTTCAAAATGAATTTCCTGGTTAAACATTAAAGCACACTAGTGTGATAAATAGCAAAGAAAGTTTTCATATTTTAACACTGCCAAAATTATCCACAAATAATGCTTTTTTTTTGTTTTTGTTTTTTTTAATTAGGTGCATAAGCTCAGGTCAGTGAGGCCTACGTTCCAAACAGAAATACAAAACCTGTCCTAATTGAAATAAAACAAGTTGACAAAAAGATTGAATCCAATTTTTGGTGATAATATAGAATAATGAGAGATACCTGTGTGAACAAAGTCAGAAAGTTTTAGTCCAATAGGATAACATTAACTAGCATTTTCAGGCAAAAGAAAGTCCTCTTCGGGTCAAAATGACCGGAAAACAACATGTGGGTTAAAGCTCAATAGAATATTAACCTTAAAAACCTCTATCTGTTTAGAAGGATATTTAACTCACTTTTAGCGCCACTCAATGGAAATTTCACCTTTGAACTGCCGAGATACGTAATGTCATTTTGCAAAAATGTCACTACAGTCGTGTTATTTTCATGAGATCAGGTTAAGCAAAAGCAAGTGATAAAATCTTGGTTTATGGCTGTGATGTAAATTAAAGCCTATTTGCAGTTTATAAAAGGACAAGCCCTTTGAAATGCCTCACCCCAACTTCTTAAAAATATGTCAAATCAGGAAAAAAAAAACTGCTTGTCAAACCATTTCATAGAGTTTCAAATACTGCTAAACCACTTTAAACGTATAAATATACCTTCAGTTTCTTTGTATGTAAAAGTGGTGCATGAACAACCTATCTGTTCCAGAAAACACAAAAGAAAAAAAAAAAAAACTAATACGAGTTTGAAACAATATGAGTGTGAGTAAATGACAGGCTTCTTTTTTTTTTTTTTTTTTTTACTTTTTTTTTATTAACTGTCTTTAAATATACACACATAAAATGTAGAACTTTGCAGAAAATGTATACATTTCTCACTGAAAAACTATCAGGACATGTGTGGAAGCTACAAAAGCTTGTAACCAGATTGTGTCTTTTAAATGCAGTAAAGCACACATTATAAATGTTTAAGCTGCAGAGCAGGTCAGTTTGATAAAGAGCCAGTTGAGGGACTGTGGTGTTCTAATGTAACAATCGGACAGTCAAGGTTATATTGAGCAGATGGTAATGAATCATCAATTTGTGCAAAAATGCACAAGAATCACTTATATATATAATTATATTTGTTATATAAACATATGACAATATATTTTGTTTAGGCCTTACATTGCAACCCCAGTTCAGAAAAAGTTGGGACAGTATGGAAAATGCTAATAATAATAATAATAAAGTAGTGATCTGTAAATTTTGAAAGCACTACAACAACACATTATTTAATGTTTTATCTTGTGAATTTAATTTGGCCCATCTGCAGTCCTGACCTGTCTCCAATTGAGAATGTGTGGCGCATTATGAAGTACACAGCATGGCAACAAGACCCCGAACAAATGCACAGCTGAAGACCTGCATAGTGGATGAATGAGGGAAGAATCAACTTGCTAAACTAATTAGAAGAAATGGTGATGTTACATAGTGGAAAACACTCGACAGTCCCAACTTTTTTTGAGTGTGTTGCAACAGTCTGATTTGAAAAGTGTATTTTTTTAAATAAATAAATAAACAATTAAATTAAAAAGATAAAACGTCAAAGAATGTGTTGTAGTGCTTTCAATATAGCACAGGGTGAACAGAATTCCCAAATCCCAGACTAAATTTTGTTTATGTTATGTGAGTGTAACAACCCTTTAAAATGTGTGTAGATTTATATTCCAAAATTATTTGGACTATATTTATATATTTAAAATTTTACAGTAAACATAAATAGCCACAAAAATACTTAAATATATAAAAAATACTTTATTTTAGAGAAACATAATTTATGTGAAAAGAAATAACAACAGAAGTTTGTTATTTCACCTTTTTTTTAAAGGTGGCGAAGGAGCCTTTTACCCCACACCTCACTTGGCTCCCTCACTTGGGGTAAAAGGCCCCCAGGGGTTAATATTGATATAGTGTAGATACTGGGCTATAGTTATTGGACACAGTTTGTCAGCTTATGCCAGTACTTTTAAGACAGCAAGATGCTTTTTTTTTTTTTTTGGAAACAAATTCAGATAATGCTTATTCAAAATAACCACTTCAGAAAAGGGTGCATAATTTCTTGTTAAGAAATTAATTACATCTTAACTATTCTATAAACAAATTATTCTCTGTTGTTATTGGATCAGTCAATTTGAGTCCACTTTGAAAAAAAATTCATAAATCTATTCAGAATCAGAATCAGAATATTCACCCCACTTAAGAAAACAATGTGTTTGATAGGGGCTTTTAGCCCCAGCAACAGGGGGGCTTTTTGTCCCCAGATACTATCCTTTCAATTAGTGGACAGTTATTTAATTTTTTCCCCTCATTATAATCACCTTAAACAAAACAGGTGTTTAGGAAAGTCTTGTGGTATTTTTTATGCTATTTAGTGTTTTAGGAGAAAATAAAATCAAAGGAGCCTTTTACCCCGGGGAGCCTTTACCCTGTTGTACCCTATTTATGTTTATTTTTTATTTTTTTTGGCCTAAAACAGAGTGTGTATATATATATATAGAGAGAGAGAGAGAGAGAGAGAGAGAGAGAGAGAGAGAATAGAAGATTTTTTTTCAAGCATTAGTTTTGATGCTTCCATTGGAAGAAAGGAAGATTGATGTTCTGTTAAGATATATTTGACTATTTAACCATATTTTGACTGCTGTAATATAGGAAATGCTGTAAATGTTGCTCAGGTCATTGGAAGGATAAGTTGAATAGATCAATTTCACTAGTCTAGTGTGGCTGGCAAATCATTTTAACAATAAGCCGAATGTTGTACGAGTTTAAAGAGCCACCAAAGGCACAGATGCACCAATGATTTCCCTTAGCAGCCCCTATTCTGAGCAAAAAAACTTCAGTCAACACTACAGATTACAAAGCACTCTTGCCTTACTGAAAGCTGACACTCTCTCTCCCTCTCTATTATATATCAGTTGAGCAGTGGAGCCAAAAAAGGGCTTGATGTACACATGCACCAAACTAAGTGACTGTCAGGAATCAATATTTATATACATATTTCTTTAATAAATGTGTCCTTTAAGTAAACAACAAATATTACACTGGGGAGGGAGAAGCAGCAATCGTTGGCACAAACCATTAAATTCCTGTGAACGTGGCCTGCAACACACTCAGAGGAGTGGGGTGACCTTTTCTATGTTCAGGGTAAGTAGAGACAGGAGATACAGACAAATGCAATGCTTGAGAGAATGGAAGAGAGAGAGAGAAAGAGACAATGAAACAGAAATGGGGGGAGAGAGTTGTAGAAATAGTGTACTAAAGCTTTTCATTTTTTTTAAAAAACCTTATCTGATATAAAAAAAAAAAACACATGCAAACTTGTTGACACGTGTAAAAATCATTCCCTAAGGGAAATAAATTAAAATAAAATGTAGTATGTTTTTCAATTTAAGTTATTATTTACTGATAATTGTCCTCATGTCATGATTTCCTGTAAATGATGACTGTGTCATTTAATTTCACTATTGGGAAAAAAGTGGGCGGGATTATATTCAAATATTCTTGGTTCAATTCAAGTTAAGCTTAAGCAAAAACATTTGTGGCTTAATGTTGTTTTCCATAAAAAAATATTTCAACTCGTCCCTCATTTATTTGAAAAATAAATAAATAAACAAAATAAATATAATAAAAAAGCAAAAGTCATGGAAACAGTAAGGCACTTACAATGTAAGTGAATGGGGACAGTCCTTAAACATTAAAATGCACACTGTTTCAAAATCATAGCCACAAAATGCAAATTTTATACATGTTAACATGATTTTAATGTGATAAATTTGCTTACTAACCTTATCTGTGTACATTTTTATCCAATATTTTAATTCCTTTTTTCATGGCGACATAATGCCGATCAGCCCTGTAAAAAGGTAAATGCTGTAATGCTAGTAAATCCTTGATTTTGTCACACTAAAATCGTGTTAACACGTGGATATTATTTAGAATTTTAATGTGCATTTTAATATTTATGGACTGATAATTGTAAGTTCACCTCCATTGTAAGTGACTTACTGTAACTGCTGTAAGTTATTTTTTATTTTTATTTTTTGGTAATAAAAGTGGGACAAGTCAAAATAATTTTCAGCATCATGCCACAAATGCTGTGGACTGAGCTTAATTTGTACTGAACCCAGAACATTCCTATTAAAAAATCACCTTTTGTGTTCCATGAGACAAAGTAATGTTGGTTTCGGATGACATGAGGGGGAATTTTCATTTTTGGGTGAACTATTCCTTTAACAGGAATCACATAAATCGTCATACTTGAAATCTCTGGTATTGAGTGAGATTTGCAAGTGAATTATATGGCCAACATTTGGTGCAACAACACACACAAAAGCCTCCTTTAAAAATGGGTGTGGCCTTGCTCGTGATCATTTGCCATAAAATCACCTGCAAAATACGTCTAAAAATCTCACATGCAATTTGTTAGATTGCACAATTGCACTTTTAATTAGGGATCTTAGTAAATCCGGGTCTTACTAAAATAATAATAATAATAATAATAATAATAATAATATATTGTGGCAGATAAACCTCTCGTTCATCGGGAAAGGAGGAAGCAGGAACCGGATTAACAATCAAAAAGACTTTAATTCAATATAAAACACTGATTTGAAACATAACAAAAGCGCACACACAAAACACTGCTGCATGCGTCTCTCTCTCTCTCTCTCTCTCTCTCTCTCTCTCTCTCTCTCTCTCTCTCTCTCTGGTGTCCCTAGCTCCTCCTTTTATCTCTCTCAAGCTGATTGGGCAACTCAGCGCCGGGTGTGAATCCTGTCAGACTGGTCACGCCCTCATATATATATATATATATATATATATATATATATATATACACGGATATTCTGCTTGAAAGATCACTTGTCCTTGAGAGAGAAACAATAGATAAAACAAAAGATACTATGAAGGGCAGTGGCACCTGCAGCTGTACTGCCGTACGCACTGTGCGTACCATGAGCACTCCTACTGACCTGAGAAATATTTACTCTCAGAATATTTCACCAATCATGAAATGTGTCCCGTATTTCAGTTGGCTGTTTAAAAGAACTAGCGATGACCAATTTGCGAATGTATAATTCTTTTGAGTCAGTTCTATTCAGTGAATTGGCCAAACGGGCTTGCAAAACGGTCTAAATCGATTCGTGATTCAGTACAATTCGTTCAGAGCACTCTCTCACTGAATCATTTGGAGCGGTTTCTCACAGAGTAAATATGATATTTACGAATACAGCACTGGATACAGTATAAATTTACCTATGGTCAACTGAAACAAAAGGCTGTCTTTTTGAGAGGTACATCTGAGAAACTTGAGCTAGTGCTGGGTCATATGAACAAGGGGCTGTTCAAACTGAACGTGATTTTACGTCCACTTGTGCTGTTTTTAAATCGTTTTCCATGTAAACATTCGCTAGATGGATGTCTTTTGACAACTGCATCACGTTTCACTGTGTTTTTAGCATCTCTCACAGGAGCGCTGCATTTTTAGATGCTGTGTCAGTTCTTCAACTGATAAAAATGTGTCTCGAGACAACTGTGTCCTGCTCTATTCGTTGTGGTGCGTTTTGTTTTGTTTTTTGCACGAAAACGTGTCTGTCTGAACAGTTACTGGAAGAAATGCTTTAGCCAATAGTTACATGAATGCTACTCATACTCAAGAAAATAAATAAATGCTTATCTCAAAGTCACGAGACTTGAACGCCTTGGTGTTTTTTTTTGCAAAAAAAATCTCGGGGGGGAGCAAGCCCTGAACCCCCCTAGATATAACGTTTATTATGCAGATTTAGAGGTCTACAAGCAGGTTTGTAACTAATAAAAAAATAAACAGGCCTACCGATCTTGTTTCACGCACGTGCTCTCACTCACAGACATGCGCGAACGGACAAGTTAGTGGCCGTTCACACCGAATGTGTTTTTGCGCACGTCTGTTCTGTTTTGCTATTGTTTAAACTCATGCTGGGCGAATGTATTTGACATTCATTTGACTGTTTCAGTACTGTTAAGAATGTTGCCTATATGCTTACATAAAATACAGCTATACTAGGACAAGATCCTAGGAGAAGAAATTTTATAGTAAGTAATTTCGTGTCGGGTTCGGGCTTAAAATCTGACGATATCGTTCGGGCCGGGTAGGGTCGTGCCACACGGTCTCGGGTTCGTGTTTCATTTTAAGGCCTGTGCAGACCTCTAGGCAGATTTCTGTGCATACCCTCATATTAAATCCTGCAAGCGCCCATGATGAAGGGAACTAGGAGAAGACAGCTGGTAGACTATCTAGTTGATTAGTGTGAATGAAGTTTCATCTCCCAGAAGCAAATAAATAGTAAGTCAATGTTAGATTTCCAAGCACCACAGCCAATGCTGATTGTTTTTTCCAACCAATTTATGTTCTGAGATCTGCTGTGGCTCATTCTGCGCTGCCTCCGCACTCCCCTCCAAGTCATGTGAAAGGTGCATTACATGTACTGTATGTTTGGTTAACTATATCAAATGACTTCTGAAAGGCATTGCAATTACATTGACTACATTCAGACTCTCCCTTAATTGGGTCTGGGTATATTGACTGACGTCCCCTTGCTCTAACCCTCTACTGCGGTCGATGCCACAGCTCCCTGTCAAAGACAGGCCGGCCTCTCTAAATCCACACCTCAGCCTCAGAGGTCACGCACAAGGCTGCTTTTCATCTGAGAGTCAAACGATAAAGACTCGGGAACACAGGTACAAAGACACACATGAGCTATGCTGTGTGTTAGCGCAAAAGTCACACTCCCTTTCCTCTTTGTTCCACTGGGCTTAATTCTTGAGGACTGACATCACTGTACTGTACCTATGTTTTAGTTCACCCAAAAAAGAAAATTAATTTACTCACCCTAATGTTTCGAAACCCATATGTCTTTCATTTTTTTTTAGTGGAATATAGAAGTATATGTTAGGCAGAATATTTGCCTCTGTCACCATTCAATGTATTGAAAAAAGATGCAATAAAAGTGAATGGTGACTGAGGCTGATATTCTGAATTCCACTGAATAAAGAAAGTCAGATTTGGGCAACATGAGGGTGAGTTGCTATCTTTGTCATGGCATCTTTGATTTATTTATTTATTTATTTATTTATTTTTTTTTTATAATATCTGTTTTAACTGTGCATTTATATTAATAGTTATATACAGTCACCTAGCAGATAAATAGAACCCAGATCAAATTAATGTATATTTTTTTTATTATTATTGGTTTATTTTTTATCAGTTTATTTAATTGTACTTTACATGACTTTTCTAAGAAATAAAGTCAGAAATTAAGTTAATATAAAGACCTTTCATTCTACGGTTGTAGCATGTGGGCTCTAATTACACAAATTCAGTTTGGATGCATTGGAATGTAATTTTCTTTTGGTACTAACAGTGCCAGATAAATCAATTATACATTCATATTATGTCTCACATTTACACTGGTGGCCTTGGCAGGCACATGATAGACCCAGCTGACTATATGAATTATGTGAATATTTAAAAGCATTTTCTCTCCACGTGTTTAATTAATACTGTTCATAATTGTATACACTTTCGTATTCCTAATTTGAACATAAAATTTGATGTGCCTTTGCATTTTCACTAGTTGTAATTCAATTGTTTATATAAGGAATGGATATTTCCACTAGTAAGAATTTAATTATTGATATTAAAAATTGTCATTTTTACTGGTAAGAAGTGCATTGCTGATTTGTGAAATTGGAATTTCACCTAGTATGAAATTAATAAATATCCATAATTACGTTTTGAACAGGAGTGGATGACAGATCATTGTGCAATTCTACTAGTGAAAATGCAGTTACAGATATCAAGAATGAGTATTTCCATGAGTGATGGCATCATTTTTTATATCAAGAATTAGAAATTTTTGTTGTGCAAATGTAATTACTGATATTACAAATTAGCACTTTCACTAGGAGTAATTACATTCCTGATATCAAGAATTAGCATTTTAACTAGTAAAAATGTAATTGTTGATATCAACAATTCATATCCTGCGAATGATTAAAAGCCAAATTGGCTTGCCATACACTCGCACCGCAGAAAAGCTTCATGCACAAAAATATGACATTTAAAACAGAGATTTGATGCATTTGGTCACACTACACTGCTTATTGTACAAGTTGCTTGTAAGCTGCTACACTATTGTCACATTATTGAAAAATCATGAAAAAAAAAAATTACTTTGAAATTGAAATAGTTTTGTCTTAGGCTACGTTCACACTGCAAGCCTTAGTCCTCAGTTCAGATTTATTGCTTAGATCCGATTTTTTTGTTTGTCTGTTCACATTATTTTTTAAATGTGGCCATTGTCAGATTCCAGTGTGAACTGGTCACGGTCCTGAACTGACCCGCATGCGCAAAAGAACAATAACTAAGACGTCACACATAGCATGCTGTCATATGGAAGTAAACTTGGAGGCCACTGAAGTCAGCGTTTACATGTTCATTTATAAGGTGATGTGCAGCGGAAGCCAGCGAATTCATGAGCAGGCAGTAAGGATGACGAGGATGAGGAGAAAGAGAGCAAAATTTTTAATTATGGCTTTTTGTGGAGCAATGGCTGCTACTTCTGTACGGAGGTGTGTGTGGATGCGGAGTTGGAGCCAGTAGTGGTGGGATCGTGACCTGCATGGCTTCACTGAAACTGAATTCAACCAACATTTCAGGATGTCAAGGGCTACTTTTAATTACATCTGTCAGCGCCTCTCCACAACTCTCTTGCAGGCACTCAGCTCAGGTGACCCATCTCCCTGAAAAAGCGCATAGGAGTTGGGTTGTATTGGCTAGCAACAGGGGCGGGTTACTGCACGTTGTTCCAACTTGTTTGGCATTGCAAAATCCTCAGTTTGCTCGATTGTACACGAGTTTTGCAAGGCCGTGCGCCATGTTCTCATGCCTGACTACATTAAGCTACCTCAAAGAGATGACCTCCGGGATGTCCTACAAGGCTTCCAAACGGCACCGAACAGTGCACTGGAGTGATCGATGGGAGTCATATCCCCTTCATTGCCCCTGAAGACAATTATGCTGACTACTTCAATCGCAAAGGATGGCATTCAGTTCTTCTGCAGGGTGTTGTAGATCATCAGTTCTGGTAAGCTTATTATGAAATAATCTCTCTTCTATAACTTTTTGTTAGCCTACTAGTGCTAGCCATCATTTATTGAGTAATCAGTGTGATCCAGGTCATTAGAAAGCTACATCTAAAGTGATGCTGCACTGTGATACAACAATATATTTCCAAACAATTGCAATACGACTTTGTTGGTACTGGTATTAAATCTAGTTGCGCCTCTCTGTGTTTACATTAGCAAATTCATTTTTTTTTTTTGGTAATTGAAAGTTGGCCTACAAAGGTACTTAAATGTTGTATCACAGTGCAATATCATTTTAAAGATTAGTCATTGATCGCTATTTATTTTCAAAATTGTTTGCATGGACAAAAGTATGAAGTGTTTGAAATGTTAAACTCTTTACATGCCCCCTCAACAGTTTCACCAACATCTACACTGGTTGGCCTGGAAGATTTTTCCACCAGTAAGTTTTTTTAAAGTCATCTTGAGGCCCCCTTGTGGGTCACGGCCACCTGGTTGAGAACCGCTGAGACAGAGCACAATAATATCATTTTAACATTGCAGTTTTTTTTTTTTTTTTTTTTGTAATTAACATTTTTATTGATTCATGTGCAAAAAAACTCAACACATATATAATGAATCAACATTTTACATTTAAACCCTACTAATACAATCCCACCCTGACCCCTAACGAACACCCCTGTGGTCCCACATAACATACACACAATCCAAAAAAATAAAATAAATATATATAAATATATAAATAAATAAATATATATATATATATATATATATATATATATATATATATATATATATATATATATATATATATATATATATATATATATATATATATATATATATATATATATATATATATATATGTATATATATATATATATATATATATATATACACATATACATACATACATACATACACATACACACATATACACACATATATACATATACATACATACACAGATACACATACATACACTTACATAAAATAAATAACATTGCAGTTTTTGTTACAACATAGAGGGGGTAGAAATGGGTAGACTTAGACGTTATAATACCTCTTGTAAATACATTTAAATTATCTTATATTTCCATCATCTAAGGACACTGAAGAGATCAATAGCGTACAATTACCGATCATGCTGCATGGTGACCCTGCGTACCCCCTGCGAAGCTGGTTGCTCAAAGGGTACAGTGACACAGGGAACCTGACAGATGAGCAAAGATACTTTAACGAGCAACACAGCAGGGCTAGGATGACCGTGGAGTGTGGGTTCGGCCGACTAAAGGTTCGGTGGAGGCGCCTGGGGAAACACCTGGATGTGGACATCTCCACTGTCCCCACCATTATAAGTGCATGCTGCACTCTCCACAATGTATGCAAGAAACATGGTGAGGCCTATAAGGAACCTGGTCAAGCTGTTCTTCAGTATGACAGAGGGGCAGAAGGAGGGGCACAAGATGTTGTTCGGCCAACAAGAGTCAGAGAGGCACTGAAAGAACTTTTTTATAGTCAACGTTGAACCATAAAAGAAATGACTCACTGTTCTCCTTTAATTGTGTACCTCAGGCAAAGAACCATATAACTGCATTTTAAGTTTTCATATAAACAATGTTTTCAAACTTTTTTATCCAATGATAGCAGTTTAGAATGTTGTGAACATTTGTAGCTTAAGACAGTAGAGGTTACTTTCTGGTGAAATGTCATACTTTAGCAATTTTGATTGACTTTATAATTACCAGTACATGGGATGTCCAAAAAAACAATCAAAACTGAGTTGTATGGTTTTTTGTCTGAAAAAGGTGAAGAAGCAGTGTCAAGGACAATTGGAATTATAATGAACCTTTAAGAAAACTTACAAAGTGATACTGAAAAATAGTTCACAATATTTTGATCTGATACCTCAAACTATTATTGATTTAGATTGTAGCTTTATCCTCTGAAGGTTGGTGGAATGGTGGATGTGCTGAGGCCTGGCTGAAGGGTATGTGCTGAGCCAGATCTTCAGGGTGTGCTGGCGCCTGGCTCAAGGGCTGAGCCAGATTTGGAGGACGTGCAGGAGCATGGTTGAAAGGCAGATGTTGAGCAAGATCTTGCAGGAATGCTAGAGGCTGGTTGGTTGTCTTGTTAAATGGTGGAGACTGAGGTGAAGCTATGCTGATTGGAGGGGGTTGGGTAAAGCTGTGGTAAGAACATTGTGGTGGCAGTTGTCTTGGGTTGTAAAGTTGTGGAGACTGGACTGGTGCCTGGTAGAAAGGTGGATGTGGGGAGTGATTTGACCTTTCAAGAAACTGTGTGAACATTGACAACATTTTGAGCTCATGCTCATGTTGTGCTGCTTGCATTCTCAAGTGAAGCTCAGTGTCGTCTGTGTTGAGGACACTGCCAACCTTTTCAGCGAAGACTTCATTTGTTGTTTCTATTTTGGTCTTTCTTTTTCTGCTCTTGGCAGATGTAGCTGTAAGGAAGAACACACATTTGGTAAAAGCTATTGTAGTAGAATTACTAAAATAAATAATTAGGCTAGCAGTGTAGGGTAGAGTTTAGTGGAAATAGAAAGGTTTGCAGTAATACAGTACAGTACAGTAATTAGAATAGGGTAGTCGTGTATTCTCAGTACAGAATACAGTAGTGTACAATACAGCAATGGATGGACCGGACCTAAGCATCCAGCTAAGCAATCAAAACAATCAAAACAATTATTGGTCCCTTACTTACAGAAGACTTGGTGGCTGTTTTGTTCTTTCCACAGGTCTCTGTACTAGGTGCAGATGATGAGTTTTCTCCAGATGTAGAAGAAGATGCAGATGGGAGCAACTCAGTGGTTGTATTACCTGGTGAAAACAAACAGATATTAAAATACTATAATGTGTTTGATTAGACCATAGTATATCATTCATTTGCAGTAGCCTATACAATGTTTTAACATCCTCAGACAGTTTTAACATCCTGTGGTAAATAAATTATGAATTAAGCCTTTTCACTGGATACTTCAATTGAGTAAATGTTTTTAGTCAAGGACCAGACTTATCCCATGTCTGAGCAACCAGCGCCATACATTGGAAGTAGATCACAATAACTTATAGTAAACTGAAGCTAACATAAATTAGTGCCTGCTACTAGGATTAGGAAGCTTTGTCACTGACTGCAAAAATCCAGTTACATTGTGCTGTTGCAAAGTTTATACACCACTTACATGTAACTATTATGTCAGAGCCATTGCACTGACATTAGAGTGAAGGTAATTTTATCTGGGGCAAGTTAACCTACCTGTCTCGACATCAATATCGTGGTTCCCAGCTGAAGTAGTTCCGCTCCCTGGAGTTCCAGGTTCCTCTTCGCCGGCATCACCAGAGCTGTCAAGCAGCTCTAATGGCTGACAGGTGGGTTTATAGCCCAAAACACGGTCAAGCTCACTGTAAAATGGGCAGGTGATCCATCCACGACAACTTTGTTGGTTTGAGTCTTTAGCTTCTTTAAACTTGGCTTTAAGGTTCTTAATTTTTCACTGACATTGCAGCCACATTTTTCTGTGGCCTCATTCGGCCATTTGTTTCGCAATGCTCTCAAACACAGACCGGTTACGATACGACCCCTCAAGTTTTGCTTCTATAGAGGTGTCACCCCAAATACTTTTGAGTCCTAACACCTCACTGTCCCTCCAATGACTACCTTCGCAGATGTCTTCTATATTCACCACATGACCAAAGAACTGCTGTTCTTTGAATGGCAAATGTTTGGAATGACTCCCGCCAGCACACTGAGCACAGAATTGTGCCGAATTGTCGATGTAGAGTGACGTAAAAGTCGCATGAATTCTGATATGACTGTTCAGACTGAGGTCGCATTGCAAAAAAATCAGACCTGTATCGGATTTAGGACAAAATATGGAAGTGGCCAAATCAGAATCGAAAATATCAGATTCTATGTCGTTTGTGCTGTTCACTCTGTTATGAAAAGTCACATATGAGTCACATATGAGCAAAAAAATCAGATTTGGGCCACTTTTGCCTGCAGTCTGAATGTAGCCTTAGTCTCTTGTAGCCAAACCTTTGACTAAAATGGCCAAGGTCTGGACTCTGGACCGTATAGCATCTTTGATTGGCCGAAAAACCCACTTTCACTAGAAAAAACATCTGTAAAACTGACATGTGATGGTTAATCACAGTCGGTTTTACCATTTCAGGCTCTATTTTTGTGAGTGCGCAAAGCGCAGCGTCGTTGCACTAAGACGTTTGAAAACTACGACTTAACTAAGTTGGAGGTTCCACCAGCAGGTGCTAATAAAGTTAATGTCCAAACTCTGAAAATATAGTGGAACATCAAATTTTGTCCCTCACAATCAGAGTTTTATATGGGTCTTATCTTCTTCTTTTGGCTGCTCCCATTAGGGGTCGTCACAGCAGACCATTCATGGCCTCCGCACAGGTTTTACGCCAAGGACAATTGCATCTATATGAACTTCTGCAGTTAATCCAGGATGGACTTCAAAGAAATTAGTCATTAATCTTACAGTTCATACAAAATCTGTGTTTAAACACTGACCCTTAACACTTACTTAGTTTAATAATTTTAAACCATGACTTGCACTATACATAAGTAGTATTGGCATTATATTCATGATGTTAGCCAGAGGGGAACTGGCCCCCACAGTGAGCCTGATTTCTCCCAACATCTTATGGAGTTTTGTGTTCCTTGCCACAGTTGCCTTCGGCTTGCTCACTGGGGTTCTAAATACAATTATTATTTAATTACTTATTTTTAAACACAATTCACAATCGTATTTTATCAAACTACACAATGATGACTCTAAGACATTACAGATTCATTTACAGTTTAATTTCTGTTAACGCATGATTTTCTGTAACGCAGCTTTGAAATGATGTGTGTTGTGAAAGGCGCTATACAAATAAAAATGGGGCAATTTAGATTTTCCAATTCACTTAACCTGCATGTTTTTGGAAACCAGAGCACCTGAAGGAAAACCACATGGCCCAATTGAGCTGGGACTTGAATGCGGGACCTTCTTGCTGTGAGGCCACTGTGCTAACCACTGAGCCACTGTGCTGCCCCTTATATGAGTCTTATACTGTATGAAACTTTTTATTTATTTATTTATTTTTTTTATGAGATTTGTGTTAAATTATCTATTGGTCATGGTTTATTTTTCAATTATTATTATTATGTTTAAATTTACAATTGTATTTATGGTCTAAATTGTAGGTCTGAAGGTATTTTTCCACCTGTTGTCATAGAGTGATTTTTAAGTCACTGCAAAGGGGCTGGTGGAAGAAGTTGGAAAGAGTAGAATTGTTGGAATTGGTAGGCTATGATTTTTTTTTTTTTTTTTTTTGACAACTTCATTATTTTTATTATATTTTTGTTTCGTTTGAAGTGTAATTTCAATATAGAAATATTTTTGGTTTATTTTTTTCATATTTGAATAAATACATTTTTCTAAATCAAAATCGACCGGTAGAAGTGAATTGCATGCCGTTAAAATCACTGTTAATATGAGTTGTGTGTCAGTAGATGAAAATGATTAATAATACTTACGTTCCCTGTAATTTAATGGAGACTACATCCAAATTATGATGAGAATCACTTGTCACTGTCATAGGAATATGCCCGACAATCATCAAGGACACATTTTAATGCACAAAATAATGTAATTTTCGATTCTTACAATTCATTGTGTACAGTCCATTTACTCTACCAACTTCTTATGAATGTGCTGTCTTGGTTTATATCGCTGGTGCTTGAGGGAATTAACTATATAATAGTATGCAGATGGTGGAATAGTAACTGGAGAAAACCTCAGAATGAAACTGCACTTAATCCAGCCCATTTGCGCGTTGCACGTGCGATTTCGCCAAACATACTTGCGCCTAGACTAAGTGCATGCTTGCACAAAAATACAAAAAATTCATGGCCATGCCCACTGGCTTTGTGCTTATGACTTATGGCATAACACTGCGCTTAAGGCTAGCGCTCTTAAAATAGGGCCCTTCGTGTGGTTCATGAGAGGGGTTATCAGAGATATACGATACCATTAAAAAAAAAATCATATATATAATGGTATGGCAACCGTGGCAAGCAATTGCACAGAAAACACATTGGAAAATAATGGAAATGTATAGTGCAAGTACAGAAGAAGAAAAAAAAAAACGTGAATTTCACAGACATAACTATGTAAACAAAGCAGAATATGCACCTCTGTTCATGGATTTCTGCTTTACTTTCTGCTGCGTGCCTAAAAAAATAAAAAATAAATACAAATAAATAAATCCTGAATATCTTTAAAAGATTTGATGTCACTAACCTAGCAAACTTGGACAAATCTGGGGGTGTATTATATAAAACGTCCTATCTTGTCTTAAATTAAGATCTGATCAGTTAAGTTAGGTTTTCACAAATTAATATTACAGAAGCAAATCCAAACTACAGTTAAGATCAGATAATACACTTAGAAAATGCTGTTCTGTTATAGCTTTTTTCCTAAATGAGATCCTAACTGAAATAACCATGATACCAAAGCAAATAAGATAGGATTCCAAAGTTAGGATGTTTCTGTAATATGCCCCCTGGTGATTATTTTGTCTTCAAAAGCACTCATTGTACCAACTTGGAACCTTGTGAGCACGACTCTGTTTCCAGGCGGACTGATAAAAAGTCTTGTGTGCTTCTACTCAAGGAAGTTCAATCAGTCTAGCCAATCAGATTTGGACTGATTAACATCAGAAAGCGTTTTCCAGTTTTGTGTGCTATGTGCATCAGACGTGGGCACGAACTGTGGGCGATCCATGGTTGTGCCGTCTGAGGCTGAAACTAGTATCATCAGTACTTTAGTCTGTTACCCATCTATTGTTTGTTTATTCACTTTTTTCTAATGTTTATAATGTTAATTTGTAAAGAAAATTATGACAAATTAGGAGTTTAAACTATTCAAACATGTACCATATTTTTGTATCAGAGTTGCAAAAAAAGGCAAAGCTCATATAAAATAAGTACAAATAAAACATAATATTTGGCTCCTCCTCCTGAGGTGGTTGAACTATAACAAACACACCTCTTGCCTTCATTATCAAACACAGTATTCCATTTCTGTGACCTCTGTGAAGTATAAAATAGGTGACTCTTTTTGTTGGTAATGCATTTTTTTGTACAACGTATTCACAGCATCCCAGAGCATGATTGCAGGTTTATGGGTCTATCCGTCTGGCCATGATGGTGATAACTATGATAGAAGACACTTCATCTGCTCCAATGTGCAATTTTTTTACTCTTGTCCAGATAGATGGATGTGGTGCCCACTGTTTGCAATAGTTCATCTGTGTCCTTGCACAATTGGGTTTTGTTTTGCCAATAAAATAGTTCTGCCAGGTGAATTTAATACACTGTGCTTGTTAATTTAGCTCATGTTTCTCTGTTCCTCCATCATTTTCCGCAACCTGCAGAATAGCATACAGTACTGTGCAAAAGTTTTAGGCACTTGTGAAAAATATTGCATAGTGAGGTCTTCAAAAATAATGCCATAAAAAGTTTTCATTTGTCAATTAACGTCATACAAAGTCCAGTAAACAAAAAAATATATATATATTCGGTGTGACCACCTTTGCCTTCAAAACAGCACCAATTCTCCTAGGTCACCTGGACACCTGGTTTTTCTTGGTTGTTGGCAGATAGGATGTTCCAAGCTTCTTGGAGAATTTGCAACAGTTCTTCTATCTATTTCAGCTGTCTCAACTGCTTCTGTCTCTTCATGTAATCCCAGATTGACTCTATGTTCAGTGGGGGGTTCTGTGGGGGTCATGCTATCTGTTGCAGAGCTCCCTGTTCTTCTATTCTGTTCTATTTGCAAAAGTAATGTTTTGGGAGTTTAAAATGTATATTTCCTATTGACACACTAAAGCTGAAGATATACTGTATATAACCATCTTAAGACAAATGTTTTTGTGAAACATCATATGTGCCTAAGACTTTTGCACAGTACTGTATTTTAAAGGATTCATAACTCTAAGAACAGGTGGTGGTGTTGTTGTGAATATGGGATGTTGGAATGGTCCTTCAGTTACAGTAGGTGCATTAATATTTTGTATTTAGGATGTGGAATTGACATTGTCCCAAAGGGTTGTTGTGACATTCAGAATTCAATTGAGAAAATAATGACAGAATTTTCATTTTTGGGCAAACTACCTTGTCCCTTTAAATTCTGAATTCTTCCCAGCCCTGCTGTCCGTTAGAACCAAGAAACCAGACTGAAGCCAAAAGTGCATGATGACAGTATTTCTCTTATAGCATATTTATTAATCATAAATTGCATTGGAAAAATAAAAATGATCTTCGTAAACTGCTTTAAACGTTTAACTTTTCCCAAAAATTCATAACGCATTAATGTTCATGACAAATATGGTAAAATATGAAACAAAGTGTCCTATAAGGAAAAGGAAATTAATTTTAAACATGTCTTATCAGCAGTCTTTCTGTCTGCTCGCTACTCCGCCCGTCATCCATCTAACAAAATCTCATCTTCTTTTATTGCATCATATTACCATGCAGCTTTGCCAAAAATAATAAATAAATAAATGTTAAAAGATTAAAACTCATGTCCAGGAAATCACTGGTCAGCAAAGAAATATACAAAATGCAACATTTTATTTTTACTTTTATTATTATTATCATTAGGTATTATTATTATCATTGGATCTCTTTGTTTCACCTACTGCACAGTGTTATTGCAGAAATGATTTAACTTATAAGAGATAAGTTGAGATGAAGTTTTCCAATCACTTGTTCAGAAAATACTAATAAGTAATCCATTTTAAGCTGTTTTACTACAAATGAAAGCCTTATGGATTATGTTTACACCAGATTATGGAACACGACATGAACGTTACCAGAACAAGACATTCTAAAAAAAAAAAAAAAAAAAAAAAAAAAAAAACAACACAAAATCTACTGCTTCATATTTCTTGCCAAAGATTTTCCAAATCTCAGCTAAAAAACAACCCTGATAACTGAAAACTTGATTAAACACAAAATGAAAGTTGATGAGCACTTATTGGAATGAAGGCAGAGAAGGCTATTAGGGGAACATGTCTAATCAAATTGTCTTCAAAACCCATCAGAAATTATTCAACTTTAGATCCAGTGAAATTAATTAGCCATGTTTATGCATTCTAAAATGCTATCTTCTTGAAAATATCAATTTATATCAATATCCATATTTGTATGCTTGCTTTATTTATAATAAGGCAATCATTTTTCACTGACTTGGTGTTAGAAACATCATGCATTGTAAAATGTTCTTACCCACCCTCAATAAATTCATCACTTGGAGGGTATTTGTGTTGTTTTTTGTAGGTCTTGTTTCTCAGATTGTTCCTTTTGCAACTGGTCTCCAGAAGTTCATTTTTCCATTGTTGAGAACTTACAAAAGAGGCTCAACATGACACCCTTAAAAGGAATATTACGGGTTCAATACAGGTTAAGCTCAATCAATAGTATAATATTGATTAGCACAAAACATTATTTAGACTTGTCTCTCCTTTTCTTTATAAAAAGCAAATATCTGGCTTAAAGTGAGGCAATGGAAATAAATGGGGCCAATATGTAAATGTTAAAAAATTAAAAATATATTAAAGTATAGACGATATGTAAACAATATGCATGTTAATTTGATTTTAGTGTGATAAAATTGCTTACTAACCTTTTCAGTGTAAAGTTATATCCAATTTTACAACTTCGTTACCATGATGATGTATCGCCATAACCCCAAACCCACAAAACGACTGTAGGAACAATTATTTTAACATCTTTACAGCTCAAGTAATACACACGTTTTAACAGAAGACGCAAGTGCTTTTATACAATGATAAGCTTCACATTTCTGCCTTTAAGCCCTCCAAAAATTGGCCCCATGCACTTCCATTGTAAATGCTGTGTAATATTCAGGGGTGAAACAGGAGAAAACATTTTTTTTTAAATATTGTATTCATCTGTAATTGATTGGATGATGAAAAGTGGTTTCTATATCACAGGTGGTTAGAGTGGAAGGGTTGACAAATAGGAGGACTTGATGACGTCAGCAGGAAATATAAGTAGTTTCAGAGGTGGAGCAAGTTGCTGTATTTTGGTTAAAAGATTTTGAACCATTTCAAACCATTTTCATCTTTGGACTAATGCTGTGCACTGATCAGTCATTCACAATAATACCAAAATGTATTAAGAAAAGTAAATGGGGTCAATTTTGATTTTATGTTGACATTAAGGTAACTACATAATAGCAAAACAACTATCCTATATGAAGGAATTCAGTATATTTTTCAGTATTTTTAAATACTGTAATTTCTAAAGCTAAAGCTCATCTATACAGCTTCATTCTGGTAAATCACATTTCCAAATAGCTTGGGCACTGTGGTCATTACATTGAATCTTACAGACTGAATCAAACAGACTGGGCCATCAGACTTCAAATTCTAAATTGTATCTACTGTAGTAACCAAAACAACATGATGCGATTAATATTTAAATAATTACATCAGCCCTTGTTTCTTTGCATCTGATGCACAAAATAAACAACTCCACACAGGGTTTGCTTTGTGTGAATATCTATACATCATTGTGGTCTTTCTGACAAGTGAAATGGAGATTATTGATGAGCTGAACAAATAGATCTAAAAGAGCATTTATTATCTTGAATATACAGTACTAGTACAGCGCCCTCGGTGGTCAACATATGGCAATATGTTTGCATCTAGCTCATAGCATTGTAAAATAATTTACAATGATCATAAAATAGGCATGCTAGTCCAAACAACATCTATTAGTTTAGGTAGGGTCTAAATTCCCCTGCGGTGCTCCCTGGAGTGAGTTATTTTTGTACGTGACACTGCAAAACAGGTAGTGGGGGCAGAGTGTAGATGAGTATTATTTTAATTTATTTTTTTTTTATTTTTTTTATTTTTTTTTATTTCTTGTCATAACAAAATAATAAAAAAAAATACTGGATATAATGTAGTAAACATGTGAACAAATGGATTATGTCTGCTGTAGTTAATTTGTTTTATTTATTTTGTTTTTTATAGCTGAAAAAAAAATAAAAACAAATGAACAAATAATATCAGCAGTCTGGTTTGCCTACAATATATGCACTGTTGTGTGTGTGTGTGTGTGTGTCAAGTGCTAATGTAAACAGACTTGGCTGCGTGCATCGGCTAGTCACACTCGATCAGCATGTTTTCACTGTGAGTATTCGAGATTTAAACTGTTATCGTGGTGCTTTTATGATAGTTTGGCTGTCTGTTTCAGAAAACAAATGTATTATATGCCTGAAAAGACTGTTTGAGTTGCTGTTTGTGTGAATGAAAACCGCATCTGCACATAATAAATAGACATAGCTGCATGAATGGGAAGACTGTGCGTTTATATGTGATGGCTGTGCATATATAAGCTGTGAACTGTTATCGTGGTACTTTGGTGACAATTAGGGTGTTTGTTACATAAAATAAACATATTATGTGCTTGAAAAGACTCTTTGAGTAGCTGTTTGTTTGAAGAATGACAGCCGCTACTAATGTAAACAAATGACATCACCAGTGTTAGGTAAGTTACTTTCAAAAAGTAATCTACTACTGATAACTAATTGCTTTTGAAAAATTGTGATTAGATTACTAATTACTTAATCTGGAATGTAATTAGATTACTAATTACTTTACTTTGAAGTTACTTTCTAAAACCAATCAAACCTGCAAAAAAAAAAAAAAAAAAATCTGACACTCATAGCTCTTTTAGTACTTTAATATTGACTGAAATATTAACCAAAATACAGCAATATGACAAAGATAGCAACTTGGCGAAAGAGATCCAATGCATTTCTAAAAATGCAACTTAATTTTCTTATCTCAAATATGCTGTAGTAGTATCTTCAGGTATGTGTGTGTGTGTGTGTGTGTGTCTGCTATCTACAACCTTCTTATCTGGCATGTATGTGTACAGTAAGCTTGTTTACCTGTGTTTGTGTTGGTGTGAAAGATAGAAAAAGAATACTAATGAACTGAAAACATTTCTGAAAACCCATTTGCAGACAACTTTGATGGTAAAACCATTGTGTATTTGAATGCTTGTTGTTTCTTTTCAGTGTGCATATACAGGTTTGCTTGTGATGCATCATGCATGTCTGTGTGCATGTATGTCTGTTTGTGTGTACATATGCAGCATGTGTGTGTTTACACAACTTTACAGCGACTGGATTATCTCCCTGCTTGTGCTCGGACGAATTGAGTATCTTTTATCACTTGCACATCTGTAACGCTATTGCATTGTGTTTTACTGAGTACAGTACATAAAGAACATAAAAAGCCGTTTGCTTAGCGACATCTTTTTCAAGACGCCGTTCTGCAAATGTTCTCACCTTGTGAGCAATATATCCCTCTGTCAGACGGGAATGAGCGCTGTTTTCTATATACACCTGAAACCGATCCCCTCTCCTTCCACTACAGCTGCAGAGGGACACACGAGGGATGCGCATGAGGATGGGGTAGAGCGCAGAGATGTGAGGAGGATTTGTCAGTGGCCCAGCCTTGCGTGCCTCAGCCAGGGCTGGGAGCATGCTGACACAGAGCTCGCTGAGATTGATTGTGAGCGCATGAAATCTTGAAACGCTTTACTTTCGTTTTCAATTTGAATAAACAACTACACTCAGCTGCGTCCATAGTAACGCAGCTCACTCAACTGCTGACGCCTTGATACGTGTCCTCAATGCCATGGTGGTTTGATAGAGTGCATGCTCATTAGCTGACACAGCAACACATATAAAAGTACCAAAATAGGAATGTAATACATTTTATGAAATGCATTCTACTTAATATCGTTTTAGCAATAAATGTGTAATCCAAGTAACTTAATTTTACTCATGTCTGTGACTGTAATCGGATTACTTAATTTTGTTAAGTATCACGTTACATTTCTGCATTATCACAAAATGTAATCATATTACAGTAACACGTTACTTTGTAATGCGTTACACCCAACACTGGGCAGCACGCATCGGAGGAAGATCACGTTTCATGTACTGACTGTGCGTATAAGAGCTGTAAACTTTTTATCGTGGTACTTTGGTGACGAGTTGGATACATGCATTTAAAATAAACTTATTCTGTGGTTTAAAAGACTGTATGAGTAACTGTTTGAGCAAATATAAATTACAGACGCTTGACCAGTGCAGCCTGTTTGAATCTGGCAGCTTGTAACAGAAACACATACAGTATGTGTGATGCTACGTATGAAAGGGTTAACATGTTTCTATGTGAAGTTTTGTGCTGTATTGCCAATTAGCAAAGAATAGCATAAAGGACATACAGCAGTTCCTGAAGTTACCCTGTGGTTATGGTTTCATTAAGAGACATCTTGGTTACGTGGAGCGTAACCCTGGTTCCCTGAGTGGGAGCAAGACGTGGGACATGCCCTGAGTGTCACGTGGTCTGAAGCCCTTATACAATCATGGCAATTTATTGGCTGATGGCGCTTAAGCACCAGCCCTAGGGAGCTATGTCATGGGCTCCAAAAAGCCATTGAGTCAGATTTTCTGCATAAAGGCATAAGCCTGTGCAGCTGCTAGAGAGTATGGCCAGCTTATGCAGCATCTTGTTCCCACTCAGGGAACCAAGGTTACGCTCCACATAACCAAGGCGTTCCCTTTCGTAGGAACTTGAGCTGTGTAATTGCATTGGGAATGATATACAGTATATTCATGCCATGCGAACAGTAGCTGCCAACTGTCTACGCCCGTGTGGCAAACATATAGTGGTTCACAAGTGAGCTAAAGCGTCTGAATAAAACAGAGGGAATTATGAGTATATTCCTGTTCCAACAGAGAGAACCTGGGAAGCAGGAGTCAAACCATCATTCAGATTATAAAATCTAACAAATGTATGCGGAAAGGACCATCCTGCCACCATACAAATATCCTCCAAAGACGCACCTCTAGCCAAAGCCCATGAGAATGCCATGCTCCTCGTAGAATGAGCTTGAATACCTGAAGGCGAAGGTAAACCGTGCACTTCGTAAGCACTTGAAATTGTATCAACTTGCCAATTAGACAGTCTTTGCTTGGACACCGAAACACCCCTGTTATGGCTACCAAGGCACACAAACAAGTGCTCTGACATACAGGCCACTGGCTAGTATGGTCAACATAAACTCGCAGCGCCCGAATTTGGTAAAGCATATGCATTCTTTTATGCTCCTGCAACTCAAATGGGGGAGGTAGAAAGCCTGAAAATGAATAGGCTGTGAGCAAAATTGTGTAGAAACAACCTTGGGCAAATAGCCCAAGCAAGGTTTTAACACCACTCTTGAACATCCTGGTGCAAAATCCATACATAAGGGATTAATCGACAGGGCATGCAAATCACCAACCCTTTTCAATGACGTCAATGCCAATGCCACCAGCAGGGCCGTTTTTAAGAGTCAGAAACTTATCGGCAACTGTTGCCAAGGGTTCAAATGGAACACCCAAGAGCGCCCCTAAAACAACAGATAAATCCCATAAAGGAACGTAGATGGGATGAAAAGGTCTAAGCCTGAGTACCCCACTCATAAAATGAGAGACAAGAGAATGCCTACCAACAGAGACTCCATTGATAAGTGCATGCTCAGCCACTATAGCGGCAACATAGACTTTAAGCATTGATGGGCAACCCCGGCCCCAAAACGCTCTTGCAAAAAAACCAGCACTGTACCGACAGGGCAGCGAACTGGATCTTCACCTCGTGTTGTACACCAAGAAGCAAAAATATGCCACTTGAATATATAAAGCTTCCTAGGTGGTGGAGCTCTAGCATTCAGAATTGTATCATCAACAGCGGGGATCATTCAAAAGAGCGCTCCGTTGAGGGGCCATCCCCATAACTTCCACAAGTCTGGCCGAGGGTGCCAAATGCTGCCCCAAGCCTGTGGCAACATGTCTGTTCTGATTGGAATCTCCCAAGGCACTTTCTTCAGGAGAGAGACCAGAGTCGAAAGCAATACTTGCGATGGCCAAAACGGCCCCACTAACAGAAGCTGAACCCGATCCTCCCGAACTCTCTGCAGAACTGCGTGCAGCAGACTAATCGGTGGAAATATGTAAAGATGAGTTGTTGGCCACTGAATGGCCAGCACATCGATGCCCAGTGCTGCTGGGGCCAAAAGGGAAAGCCAGAGGGGACAGTGTGACATCTCACTCGAAGCAAACAGATCCACATCCACTCTGCTGAACCTTCTCAAGATTTGTTCCATAATCTGAGGATGTAATGTCCATTCTCTGGGCATCAAGCCCTGTCTGGACAGGAGATCCGCCCCCAAATTCAACCGGCCCGGAACATGCACGGCTCGTAGAGACCGCACATTTTCCCGTGCCCACAGAAGAATTTCCCATGCCATCCTCAGCATGGCATCAGAACGCACTCCTCCCTGGCGATTGATGTAGGACACCACCGTCCTGATGTCTGACAGGATAAGGACATGGCTACCCTGAATCTCCGGGAGGAAAAATGTTAATGCCAGCAGCACCGTGAACATCTCCAGACAGTTTATGTGCCAATATTGCCACTGGCCTATCCAAACCCTGTAGACTGGACGAAACTTGTATACAGCACCCCAACCCGTGGTGGAGGTGTCTGTCGTTATAACTTTGCGGTGACACACCTGTTCCAACAGAATGCCCAACATCAGAAGGCGGTCCATTTCCATGGTAACAGAGTTCGGTAGTACCCATGCATCACTTTGAAGAGACAGAATGCATGCATCAGTGGTTGAAGTCCCTTCGTGGAGTTCATCCAGCACTGAAAAGGTCTCATATGCAACATGCCCAGGGGAATGACGGTGGAAGCCACAATCATGAGCCCCAAAAGCCTGTGAAATGTTCTCGCAGGGAGAACGCGCCCCACTCTGAACATCGCTAGACATCAGCGGTATGACAGAATGCGAGCTGGAGACAAACGAGCCTGCATCGCCCGCGAATCTAGCTCCACCCTTAGAAACAGGGTCTGTTGCCTTGGCAACAGGACACTCTTGTCTAGGTTTACACACAGCCCTAGATTGCTCAGATGGCTGAGAATGACATCTCGATGTTGGACAGCCAAAGTCTCCGAGTGGGCTAGCACCAATCAATCATCGAGATAATTCAAAATATGGATGCCCTGAAGCCTCAAGGGCATCAAAGCTGCATCCATGCATTTTGTGAAAGCTCTCTGGTGGGGCGTTGCGAAGATACTGAATGAGAACGCACCGGAGCTGTGGCAGGCTTTTCTCTCTCTCTGTGAGGAAGCATCTGCTGGAACGCAGCAGTCTGCTGTTTCACAGTGCAGAATTTTTCCACCACTGACTGCACTGCGGATTTTGACACAGGGGCGTTCATTAGAAAGGTCTTGTCATGAATATTTGTGAGTGTAAGCCACAGATGGCATTCCGCCACCATGAGGCCTGCCATGTTCCGACCAACAGCATCTAAATCCCTCATAAAATGGGCCTGGTAGGCTTGCAAAACCGCCAGCGTGTGCAAAGCCGAAACCACCTGGCCCGAAGACTGGTAGGCCCACAAGGAATCTGATTAAAAGCTTTATAGCATACAGCCAGTTAAACCAGTTCACTGACAATTAAACCATAATATTCTGAAACCCCCAAAAAACATGTAAATCAGACTGATCTCACAATGAAACTGGAAACAGTTGGTTGACTTTTTAGCTGAAATTGGTCCATGCTTACCAAAACACTGTCCCCAGTGGCCAAAGGGCAAATGAGCACGTGTGAGCTCCATTATAAGGTGTAATGTCCATGGAGGTGCACCAAAAGCAAGTTGTGTGCGAGTTGTTTTCAGCTATACAGGCTGTAATACAGTGAAGAGAAATGCATATTTTATAAACAGAACCCCCCCCGCCAACCTCCGAATGGTGCTCGTCACTGGTCATGCGAATGCGACTACTTCCTGGTTTTAATGCAGGATCTGAACCCGCGCCACTAGGGAAGGTAAACACGCTGGAGCGGATGCAAAACATTTCTGATAGGAGATGCCGCTTGTCAGTGAGTCGGCATAATGTGGCAGATCCTAGGGTACCATAACCCTCAGAAACAACATGCCGACTTCCCGCACAATCATGTTGCGTAAATCAGAGTTAATCAAAAGGAGCCATTTGAATGTTAATTGTGAATATTCATTAAGGTTAAAAAAACAAACAAAAAAAAAGCATGTATTCCAACCCCACAATCAAGTTCTTGGCTCAAATATTCTGCAGCTCTTGGCTGGTTTTTAAGCTTTATTAATCACTTCAAGCATGTGAGTTTCATGGTTCGCAATGCCTGCAAATGCAAATGTGATTATAGATTTTAATCTAGATTGTAATTTGTTGATAGATCGAACCTCAACCTGAATGATGGTGAACTGCAAACAATACCCATCATGAATCAGCTCAGAACATAATACTAAACTCTCTCCCAGATGGCCAGGGTAATTCATTAGTATCACATATGAACACATGTGCATGTACGCACACAGATAGAGTTGGCCTGATAGCTGTAATGTTTAAAGAATGCTTAAAACTGGTGCTGTCAATAGATTACAATAGTTAATCTTTATTACCCCCATGATTTTTGGCATTTGACATAAAAATTTTAATTTTCAGAAATTTGCCTCTACATATAGCCTGTATTTTCCTTTAAAAATGAAATGCGTTCAGTTTAAATGCATTTGGTTCTGTTTTTAAGGGTATATATATATATATATATATATATATATATATATATATATATAATTAAATAAAAGAAGAAACGTTCCCCATCTCAAAGCAGTCCATTGTAGATTTGAAGGTGATATTTTTTACTTGAGCAGCAAAAATAATAAAATTCTATCATGAAGAAATTGCAAATTACTTTAATTTTTTACATTTTATGATGACTTTAAACAAGAAAAGCTTTCAAAATACTTAATAAAGAATGGGTCTGCCTTGCTGGGTCACAAATATAATTTTTAACTTGTAAATATTTCAATACAGCCACCGATGTGACTATGTATTGAGTCGAAACGATTTGCAGGACTGGTGTAGTCCGGCCTCAGAGTGGTGATTCACCAATGCATCCAATAACATGCCGCATTACTTTGACATGTAAGGCTACAGAGAGCCCAGGAGTGGATGCGTCCCATTACTTTAAAATGATGCTGATTTTTTAATCCTCAGAGATCACAACCTTGCTAGCCTTGAAATAACATTTCTGATCATTGCTGTGATAGTTAACTGTAATTGTTTTACACTGTTCAAAACCTACCAGTGGAGGAAAACAGCAGGAGTTGCATTTCAGTTGCCTTTTCTGTGTGTTTTAATTCAATAGTGCCACAGTAACATTTTTTTTATCGGAAGACTAATTGTTTGCCTTTGTGTTCCTCACATTCATGGTTCCTCACATTCACTCATTCAATGTCCCAAATAAAAAATAACAAAAAAGAAAAGGGACAAAATGGCAAAAGCAAATGCATCTCTAAAGAAAACAGAACTCCTGAGGTGAAAAAAAGCAGCAACAAAGAAAACCCAAAGGATCATTTAAAACCTGGTTCTACCAAAAAAGCTACCCTATTGTGAAAATGCCAACTAACTGAAAAAATGTAGTTAAAGGCTGGATTACATTACCCATCTTTTCTAAACAGATTACACAATTCTGTAATCTTTAGTAATCTGGTAAATAAAAGGAAAAACAAAAAAACATTTGTGTAAAACCTATATGCAGTTCATTATACAATGTAAAAATACAAAATAAAAAAACATTGTCAGATGTGCTTTATGTGGTAACAACTTTCAAGTCAGGTCAGGTAGAAATAGCTCCTTAAAGGAACAACTTCAAAGTTTTACTTTTTACCGTGTAACAGATACTAATAATCCATATCATGCATTCATAATGCCTTATGTATATCATAAGCAGTTTTATGTTCCCGAGAGCCTGTCGGTCTCCATCACAAGATTTTAATGTGTTCAGTTGATTTATTTATTATAGTACTCAACTTTTCTATATTTATTGGGGTTTTAATGTACAAATGTTCTATCCTTCCTATTCATTGGTGTTGTTTTAACTCTCATGTTTCTCTTGTTCTTACGTATTTAATTAATTATATTTTATTTAAGACTGGGGAGGTGAGAGTTAATTTTATTCAAATAGAAAAGGGGGAAAGTTCTCTATTTAACCCAGCCGCCACTAGGGGGTAGAGAAGATGAACAACAAGTGTTTGGAGCACATGGGACCAGGTTGCTAGCTCTGCCTGAGTGCAACAGAACTCTGGCCTCTATAGCTTAGGGAGGGGAGTAGGTAATGCTCTTAGTTAAAAAAAAAAACCTCCATTCCTCGATGTAGTGACACTAGGGGTCACTCTTGGGAGCCCGAGACACCTCTGGTCTTTGATAAAAGGCCAATGAAAATTGGCGAGTGGTACTCGCATGCCACTCCCCCGGACATATGGGTATAAAAGGAGTTGGTATGCAACCACTCATTCAGGTTTTATGCTGAGGAACCGATATAAAGTCCGGCCATTTCAGCGGGTAGTTCAGTGTTACGGCAGGAGGGACACAATGTCTCGTTCCCTCCATCAGGGAACGGAGGTAACACAAGTAAACATGACGTTCCCTATCTGTCACTCACTCAACGTTGTGTCGATGTAGTGACACTAGGGGTCCCTGTACATAACGCCACAATTGGCTGAACTGTGTTACGTGAACTGGCGGTGTGTGGTGGGCAGACTACTGTGTGCCTCATAGCCAGCACACCAGGTCGACACGTAACCTCCCCCAACATAGATATGAGTGTCGACGGCCTTTTGGGGACAAGTTGACTACCCAAAAGATAGAGACAGGCTAACCCAGTCGTGGCCTCTTTTCCCCTTCTTTTTTTCCACTCCCTAAAAAAGAAGGGGGATTATCCGACTGGGCCGCCAGGTCTAGTCGGGGGGTGTCCCCCCCAAGGGGAAGACACCGTGGAGACCACACCTTGCCCAAAGAGAGGGGGGGATATTTAAGTGGAAAAATACATCACATGGTCTTTCTGACCATGTGGAGAGTCTTCAAGGTAGATCCTACAAACATGGAGACTGGGGCAGAGGGGCTCTGCCCTAGGAAGACGCAGTTTGCCAACAGGGAAACGAACTAGCTGAAGATATATATATCGCATGGGGTTAGCCTTACAGGGAACCGCCACATGCGGAGCACCTACCCCAGAACAGGACTCTTAGTTAGCATGTGTACTGGGCTGGCAGCGAGTCTCTCCGAACACTCAACTGCCACAGGGCTCGGAGGAAGTCAACCAGGGAACAAAGTTTGTGAACACTACTGGGAATTAATGGTGCACGTCTTCAGCTCAAAAGGAGGTGGAAGGCGCTATGTGCAAGCGATACACCCGGCCGGCTATCCCGGGCTTATCCACTTGTATTGCGTGCCACTACCTGGGATGAAACCGGTTCCACCCGGAGGTTGTAGAACCTTGCAGAGGTGTTGGGTGTTGCCCAGCCTGCTGCTCTGCAAATGTCTGTTGGAGAGGCAACCCTGGCCAGGGCCCAGGAGGCTGCTACACCTCTGGTAGAATGGGCTTGTAGCCCTACCGGGGGTAGCATGTCCTGGGCGTGATATGCCATAATTATGGTGTCAATGAGCCAGTGGGCAATCCTCTGCTTGGAGACAGCGCTTCCTTTCCGCTGTGCACCAGAGCAGACAAAGAGCTGCTCAGAGATCCTAAAGCTCTGCGTGTGATCCCAATAGATGCGTAAAGCTTGCACTGGACACAGCAACGACAGGGCTGAATCGCGTAGCCGAGTCGGACGGTCCGGACAAGCCATCGCGACGGATTGGAAAGCACAAGCCACACGTCCAAGTTCCGTGCAAGGAGGACCAAAAGGACAACATCATCGGACGTACCGTCAGGTGGGGCTCGAGGTGCCACACCATGTCATGGCCGTGCTGAGTCTAAGGACATCGAAGCACTTACCTGGCTCCTTGTGACCACCCCCAGAACAGCCTGGGATGGGGGAGGAAGAGGCCTGTCCTTGTGACCCGTGGAGACTGTCACATCGGGGGCGGATTTGTGCCACAGCTGGGCACTCAGGGGCGGGAGACTGCTGCTGGAGCGCCAAACCTGCCAAATAGAGTGGTGGACAGTGGTCGTGATGACGGCCGTGCACACCGGATACGTGACCCAGGGAACAAGGAAACCGCTCTTGCTGAACTATTGAGTACTGCAGCCACTCGGGCATGCAGCACAATTAAATGTAAAAGGTAACAAAAAGATGGAGAGATCTGCTTACCAGCTCCAGAGCAGTGGGTTTCGTCGTTCCTGGGTTGCCCGTCTCAAGGGTGCTTTGAAGCCTTTCACAGGTTCTGGGCGGCCACAAGATGGGTGGTCTCCATGCCGGGGCCGGGCTGAAGCTGCTTTGGAGCCGGTGCAGTCACCGCAGGGGGACGCCCTTGGCGACGAGTAGATGGGGTGTGGGATCTTGAGCCGCACCGGGGCAGGATATGCCGGATAGCCTCCGTCTACTGCTCCACTGTCGAGAAGTGCTGGGCAAAGTCCTTGATGGTGTCGCCGAATAGGCCAGCCTGGGAGATGGGGGGCAGCAAGGAATCGTGTCCTGTCGGCCTCACCCATCTCCACCAGGTTGAGCCAAATGTGGTGCTCCTGGACCACTAATGTGGACATGGTCCGCCCGAGAGTCCGCACCGTGACCTCCGAGAAACCTCGGAGAGTGAGGTCGGTCACCGAGCGCAGTTCCTGCATCAATCCCGGGGCGGAACTATCCTCGTGCAGTTCCTTTAGCACCTTGGCGGACTTGCAGGAGAGCCATGGCGTGCAGGGCGGAGGTGGCTTGTCCAGTGGCACCGTAGGCCTTGGCCGTCAGAGACAATGTAAACCTACAGGCCTTGGATGGGGGCTTTGGGCACCCGTGCCAGGTGGCGGCGCTCTGCGGGCATAGGTGCACCGCGAGCACCTTTATCCACCTGGGGATTGCTGAATAGCCCTTGGCCACCCCAACATCGAGGGTAGTGAGGGCGGGGAAGCTGAAAAGATCAGGACCGGGCAGTAAAAATTGCCTCCCACGACCTTGTCAGCTCTTCATGCACTTCCGGGAAGAAAGGAATGGGGGCGGGGCGTGGCTTTGAGCGGCGCCGCGAACCCAGGAACCAATCATCGAGCCACGAGGGTTCAGGGAAGAGCAGAGGGTTCCACTCTAGCCGACGCTCACGGCTGCCCGGGAAAGTATGTCGTCATCTCCGCATCAGCCTGTGACTGGGCAATCGTTCCCGAAGGGAGGAGCCCAGCTGAGGCTTCCGCATCCGACTGGATGAGCCCGCTCTCCGATGCTGCGCTCGAGAGCTCATCACTTTCGCGGGCTCCGAATAAGAGGTCGAACTCGCCGTGAGACGAGCCGGCGGACTCATCCGGAAGCCCAATCGGGGCAGATGAGCGTGCTGGGGTATGGGAGGTCCGCGGGGGGATACCCAGCGGAGGCGGTCCCATTGGGGTCCCCAAATCGCCCCCAGTGCTAGCCGCGCTGGCCTCATACCCGTGGGTAAAAGGACCGAGGCGGGGAGCCTCTGGGGTGGCTTGCTTTCTTACGAAGGCGAGCCGCGACCGCATCGTTGCCATGGACATGTCCTCGCAATGAGAACATGACCATCCACGAACGTTGTCTCCGCGTGAGCAGTGCCCAGACACGAAAGACAGCGATTGTGACCGTCAGAAGGCGAGAGATAATGAGCGCAACCAGGAATAACACACAATCGGAAAGGCATCTTTAAAAAGACACGTCTTTAAAAAGACGTTCCGTGTGTGCCGCTCTTTTAGAGAAATATACTCTTTTAGAGAAATATACTCTTATTTCTGCCTGAAGTGCCCAGGGGCATTCTCTGCATTGCACCAGTGCAGAGGGGGGAGAAGCCCCGAGCAGAGGTGAATGAACAGTCATGAGAATTCAGCTCAGTGAGCATGACCGTTCGGCTCCGAAGAGAAAATCTGAATGAGTGGTTGCATACCAGCTCCTTTTATACCCGTATGTCCAGGGGAGTGGCATGCAAATACCACTCGCCAATTTTCATTGGCCTTTTATCAAAGACCAGAGGTGTCTTGGGCTCCCAAGAGTGACCTCTAGTGTCACTACATCGACACAATGTCGAGTGAGTGACAGGTAGGGAACAGGTCTAGTTTTTAGATTGTTTTTTTTTTTTTTTTTAACCTCCTGAGACCCTTGCATGACTACTGTGGGCATTTTCCATTTCCCTTTTTTATTTTTAACTTGTAGCACCTAATAAACAAGCAATAAATAAATAAATAAATAAATAATCACAAGAAAAAAAAGTTGGCACAGTATGAAAAATGCTAATAAAACAAAAAGGAGTGATTTGTAAATTATATTCACCCTTTGCTATATTGAAAGCACTACAACTATACATTATGTGATGTTTTACCTTTTGAATTTCATTGTTTTTTTGAAAATGTACAGTCATTTTAAATCAGATGATTGCAACATGCTCCAAACAAAGTTGAGACGGGCAATTTAAGACTAATATAATTTGACAACTTGAAATAACAAGGCTATGTGAAACAGGAGATGTTAAATAGGTGAGGCAATTGTGTTACAGTATATAGGGAGCCTCCAAAAACAGCCTAGTTCTTCAAGAGCAAGGATCATTCGAGACTTGTCAATTTGCCAACAAATGCTTCAGCAAATAATCCAGCACTTTGAGAACAATCCAAAGACAAATTGGAAGGATTTTGGGCATTTCATCCTCTACAGTGCATAATATATATAAAAGATTCAAGGAATCTGGTCAAATCTCGGTGCGTAAAGGGCAAGACGAAAACCATTTCTGAATGTGTGTGGTCTTAAAAACGGCATTCATCTGTAATGGATATCATGAACATGGGCTTGGGATAACTTTAGTAAACCTTTGTTTGTCAACACCACCCGCCGCTGCAAATTTTGGAGCAACATATACTGGCATCCAGTACCATTTTTTCCAGGGACGCCCCTGCATTTTCTTGCAGACTTGTGTCTTCAGTGCCCAAATGCTTAATAAGTGTTATTAAAAGAAATAGTGACGTTTCATAGTGGTAAATACTCAACTATTTTGGAGCGTGTTGCAATCATCTGATGCAATCATCATTGAAATTACTGTACATTTTCAAAAAACAAGGAAATTAACAAGGAAAAACATAGTTTTAGTTAGTTGTAGTTCTTTCTATATAGCAAAGGGTGAATATAATTTACAAAACACTCCTTTTTGTTTTTATTAACATTTTTCATGCTGTCCCAACTTTTTCGGAATTGGTGTTGTAATAAAAAAATAAAATAAAATAAAAAAAAAATAGAATAAACATTTCTAGAGAAAATATGAGGACAGTGGGACAAAGTTGTGAAATTTTAAGTTATACCAAGCTAGAAAGTCAGATTTTTTTTTCAGCATATAGTTTATTATGTGTCCAGTAGTGTTGATTCATGTTTTTGAGAGTTACAAACATTACAGCTGATTTTCTGTAAAGCTGAATAAATAATTCTGATTAAAATAATGGCCAGCATCATCAAATAACTGCCAACCATGTTAAAATGGAATTTTGCGTTATAAAATTCTGAATCTATGTACTGATTATCATTGTCCCATGTCTGCAACATCATCTGCAGCCTGAAACGGACCTTTTGGTCGGATTTTAGGAGTGAATGCACTTAGCTGCACAGAAAGCTACAGGATGCACCCTTGCTCCCTATTTAGTGAATGACTTAACCTCTAGTAGAGATGGGGACTCAAGTTAGAGACTGGGACTCGAGTTAGAGACTCAGACTCGAGTCCCACTCGATTCACATTTTAATAGACTTCAAATTTGACTCCAGATTCAAATGATTTCAGACTTGACTCGACTCGACACAAAGGACTCGAGAATGTTTCAAAAACAACTTGATCCTTTTAACCTTAACTATTAATATCTTAAAGGAAGAATTTGTGTTTTATTTGTATGGTTTTATTACACCTGCTTCACATTTCCTGTGTCATGATCGATCAGACCCATATCATAGAATTCGATGATGTATTTCTGCGTAAACCCCGAAATGTGACACTTCAGGAAGAACATATTCTCAATAGTAAGTCACATTAATTAACACACAAAGCTAGCTAATATTGTACTGTCGCAAACATTGGGTAGTGTAGCTACATATTAAGATCGCCGATGCCGACCAGAGGATGTGTCAATTTAAACCTAGCACTTTTATTAATGTTTTCGTAGTATATATGTTGCCCCCCCCCCCCCCCCCCGTCTTTCTCTTTCTCTGTCTGTGTGTGTGTGCGTATGTGTGTGTTTGAGAGTGAGAGAGAGAGAGAAAGAGAGAGAGAGAAAGATTTGTCCCATATTTCAATGTGATCTCATGAGAACTTGTATGTACTCTTACGTAAAGTTTGGTTCTAGCAAACGTACATTCTCTTACGTTTGCATAGACACCGAAACATGCAATATAGATGTATTGACAGCATCTAAACATCATCATTTTATGTATTAACCCCTATAGAAACATACAAATGTTTACATGTACTGTTTGAATTGATTAAAATTGAATAATTCATAGAATTAATCAGTTAAATACATTTAATTTATAATGAATGAGATTAGTTAAATGCCATCACATTTATTTAATGCAGATGACATTATAATATGACATTTTAAAGGTTTCATTCAGTTCTGCTGCTCTATACAATGTTTTGAAGGATTATATCACTTTAACCAAGACTACACTTTAAAATGTTAAAATGAATAAAAACTCTGTAATTGTTTAATCATTTATTAAACATTTAATTTTATGAAAGTTTTCAGAATATGCCAAAAAACTAAATAAACCACAAAAAGCACCATAAAACAACAATAAAATTAATCCATACATTTGTTAGCTATAATCCAAATATTCAGACTGCTTTCTGTGATGAAAAGTCCCAAATTCAAGCCTTTTATTCTACGATCTCTGTCTCCATCCGCCACAGCACCGTCACGCCCGCTGTAATCGTCAACCCACTTTGGTTTCTTTTCAAAATTTAAAAACTGCCGCCTCAAGCATTACGACCAGCGGTTTTACGGCAGTGATGTCGAATGCTCATTGGCTCTATAGTGTCTCGTGACCGTTTGCGACATGCTGTATTCTTCACTGTATGTTTGAATGAGATATGAAAGTGCCGTTATGGAGTGCATCAGGAGAAGATTTACAACGAATAATCATTTAAATTCTACTCTCCACCTCATACTATGCTATAGTACGCCATCAGGGAGCACATCGGATGCAGCGCATCACCCTTTGGACTACTTTGTACTGAATTTTGCCATTTTTCTGAATAGATTATTGTGATTAAATTTATCTGCATGTTATGTGTTTTATATGCTTAATAAATGGTTAGGTTTAGGTAATTATAATTTTTTATTTTTATTTTATACAATTTTATTTATTTATCACACATTATACATATATACAGTGAAATTCTTTTTTTTTTTTCACAATATCCCATCTAAGCTGGGGTCAGACATGATATGGCACCCCTGGAGCAGATAGGGTCAAGGGCCTTGCTCAAGGGCCCAACAGTGGCACTTGAACCCATGACCTTCTGATCAGTAACTGCTGAGCCACCACTGCCCCAGTGTGGGATTAGTGGCTGTAAAAACTTGTTACTTGTTACATGTTTTTATATTGTTGAAATGTGGTTATGTTTAGAGGTTGGGGTAGGGTTAAGGGATCTAAAATATCTATAAAACAGTAAAAATGTACAAATACGTATATTTATAATCGATTCACCTATTCAAATATAGTTGTAATGGATTTGTCAATATTTTACATTTCTAAAGCTGTAAATATGTAAAAATGTTTACATTTTAGATGCTTTCAAATGTCAATATTGTACATATTAGTGTCTATTCAAATGTAAAAACATGTACGTATAATGTTACAAATATTAACCAACAAATAGCTACGTATATTAATGAGATCGCTAAAAACGCAAGCAGTACGGCAAAGTAATACACACAACTAGCTAACTGAATCATAAGCTGTGTCTCGTTTCGAAGGCTGTGTGCTAGGTAGGAAGTGTCCTTTGAAAGCTGCAGTATTCCGAGCGTCCTCCTTTAAACAAGGCACGTTTAACGAGACGGCCTTCGTAGGACAAATGGAAACAGAACATAACATGGTTGCTATGACAGCACGCCACTCTTTAACAAGCTCGAGCGCTTTGAGTGAGAAGGGAACAAAGTCCCTTTAGAAAGGAATGTATGAGGTAAATTTTAGGAAAGTTATAATGATGTAAAAAGAAAAGAAAATAGATTTTACAGGTGTACTTTTAATCTATAATACTTTATTTTAATTATATATTAATATAATTATACATATTATATACTCTGCACCTGTCTACTGAGGTACTTCAACTTGGGAATTAACATTACTTGCCTTTGAACATCATATTTAGGGGCAAATTGGCGTAATTTGTTTTTTAGACATTTCCGTTGTAGCAAAGAATTGTGGGTTGTGAGTGCCCACGAAGGATACACCTCATGCATCCTCCGAATTCCCGTGAAAGAAGGTCGCATCCAAAGGCTGCATTCGAAGCGTCCTACTCGCTTTTCTGAAAAGAGACAGCCTTGATGATGGATACGGCCGACAAATGCAACCTCCGGAGGACGCAGCCCTCCCAGCCCAACATGAAATTATCAGCCTGTTTGGAAGTATTAGCAGGCAGCCCAACCAATCAGGCTCGGTAGCCACTCGCCATTAGCAAGCTATCCGGGTAATTTAATATCGTTGTGTACCGAACAAGACAGCACTGACAATGCAATACAACAGCTGTCGACTGAACACAACAACAACTCCGACATCACCATTGCAGTTTATTTATGTGCTATTATTAACGTTTTATCTTGATCCATAGCGCTGCCAAAGGCAAGAAAGTTTTCTTATGGTGATGTTTATTGCTTGTTGGCAATCCAGTTTATGGTGCATTTCCGCCACTGGACAGTGAAATGTCATAAGAAAGTCTTTCAGTGGAGTCAAACATCAGCTGAAGATAATGAAATTGGCTAAATTTCATAAAAAAGAGGTCACACACCTTATGTAGGATTAAATCCTAAACTGAGTGTAAAGATAGCTTACCCTATGGAATTTACTTGTAAACAAACAATTTATGTTTAATTCATTACTGAGGTCTTACAAACATGTAGAATCCAGTTCTGCCCTCATTAATGATATAAAATATACAGTATATATCGTGATAAATATAGATATCGAACAATATGAAAAAAATATTGTGATACCTTTTTTTGGCCAAATCGTCCAGCCCTACCTAATGATATCGCATTACATTGCATTGCATATGTCATATTGCAGGGGTTTTCAAAGTCTTGGACCCTAGACCTCCATCTCTATGTGAAAATGCACTTGTCACAAACACATGAAGACACATCAACCCAATAATGTTTAACACATAATGGATATGCATGATAATGTTCCTTAACTATTATGTTCCTGATTTTCTGCGCCTTAGATTAACTTGTGCAGCTGTTTTCCACTGAGGTGACAGAAGATGTCAGTTGCAACAGATGTTTAATTGACTGTTTTATTTGCTCACGTCACTTACATCATTAGCGAGCATCAACATATCATTCTTACAACACAAATTTAACTTTATTATGCTGCATTTTCTAAATAATAAAAAGTTACCAGCCAAATGAGCTGATTACTCAAACTCCGGTATCGTTTCTCCCTTGATATAACACATTTGCAGAGGCAGAATATGAATGAACAGAGGCAGAGCTGTGTGGCTTTATAATAGATTTGCTAATGTCATAGAGCAGCGTAGTTTATTTGAGAGCACGCGTCCAGTTGGGGGGCAAATTCGTGCTGGCACAACTGGTACATGGATACACTCTCGCATGAAATGCATGTTGTGCTCTCAAAATTAACAATATTATAACACCACAGAGCTATGGTCTATTAAGCAGCACTATGGTCCATTATGCCAAAAAATTTAATTTATCTTCACAATACATTTTTATTGTATTTATGTATCTTTTTTATTTTTACTTGGTGAAATTATCATCGATCTCCGCGTCTCCCCTGACATGCTCTTGTGCCCCCTGGGGAGGCATGCCTCCCAGTTTGAAAACCGTGGTCATATTACATTGCTTTTGTGCACATTCTGAGCCTTGTTGAACTGACCATGAGAAAAACTGCGGCACCTTTATTACAAAAAAAAAAAAAAAAATGCACAGGATAAGTTAATTAAGTCTGTGAAATCACAAAATAACATGAAATAAATCAAATACATTTTTAGAAAAAAGTTCAGGTAGAATCCTTTTAGTATCCCAGATTTGTCAAAGATCATACATTTATAATTTTTAAGTAGAGTATTAAAAAAAAAAAAAAAAAAAACATTGAACATAGTGGATTAAATTAACACTTACAGTGCAGTATTAATATATTACAGTATACAGCAGGGTCAGGCCAAGGACCCCTTGGTGAGTAGATAGATGGAGCCAGGATCCCAGTTACATATTGTATAAAATTGAGTGCTGTGTTTTATGCCTATAAAACATATATGCTTGGCTGCCATATTATTGTTTAAACATACTTCATGATGTTTACATTGCAAAGCCATTGGAATAATCATTAAATGCTACCCTGCTGAAGAGAACTGCTAAAACCAGCATAAGCTTTACGTTAAGGAGCGCGTATGCCATCTTGATAATCTCAGTGGTAATTATTTATTTACACCAGGCAAGTGAGCTATTGTTCTGAAAGCAAAAAGCAACTAAAAATAAACTGTAGGCTATCATCTGCTCAACCACACAGGGCGACCAACATAAAGCAGACGTGTTTACTCACGCGACCCTCCACTGCAGAACTGCTAAACCTGATGTGTGTCCAGCATTGAGCGGTTCGTGATGAGCATGCACATGTGAAGGGTTTGTCCAGGCTGTGCGCTTCTGCTGACTAGTGCTGTTTAGTCACACATTAAGATTTGGCATGCATCAGATTCAACATGTCGATAGACTAAAATTCATACTCCTCTCTCTCACTGGTTCTCATGTGCGAGTGAGTGATTATTACAAATGCCAAAATAATTTATGGACCCCCTGCAGTACCACTGCGGACCCCCTGTTGAAGACCCTTGGTATACAGTATATTAATATATAAGTATGATATAAGTATTATATTAATATATATGTATTATTTACTTTTAATATTTGTAACATTTTAAAAATTCAAGTATTTCAAAATAATTGCAACATTTTTCAAAATTAGCTGCAAATAGAAAGGGCATCTTGTGGAGCACTTGCTTCTGTTTCACACATGACAATAAAAGACTTAGCACAAGCTGGTCCTGAATACATTATTTAATTAATTACAATAATGACAATTGTGCATGTGCACAATTAAAAAAAAAAAATTATTCTGTGCTTGTGCATTGTGGGATTTAAATGTATCCATGTGGCTCGAGTGTTTTGACTATACGTTCACCAAAATTCATTCAGATCCATTTAATGATTCAGTGACCATTTCTGGTGATTCCAGAAGGTGGTGACAAATGAGTGTCTTGTGTAAAATTAGTTAGTCACTGAATCACCGATCAAAAGAAAATTTGTATCTTTTAAAATGTGTATGTCTACAGACCAACAAAGAGACATTAGTAAAGGTTTTAAGCATTTTAAGAACAAAGCAAATCTATAATTTTCCTACATTTTGTGAGTTGCTGAGCATGACTTTTATCAAAGGACAACAATAATAGTCTTATAATAATTATAATGAGTTTCAATAACATCCGTACGTTTTCATGTATAAAAAAGCGTGTCTACATATCTGTTCACTTCAGTAAAATGCATGTGTTCTATGTTCTTTTTTCCTACAATTTGTCAACTGCACACCAACATAGACATAAAACAGGAGCTGATATTAAAAATAGTGATAGTAATCTGCTAAAATTGGCTAAAACAACCAATCAAACAATTACCTCACAAACATAATGTAAAAAGTATAACTAAATGAAGACTCAGGTGCTGATAAAAACTCCACTTACAATGTGTGCTTAAAAGAATGATTGTCCTTTGTTTTCGTTTTCCATAGTGCATTTCACATAATGCTGCCAATCAAGAATGATATGCCGACAAATATCTCTCATTTGTGTGTTCCTCATCTCTAGATTAATAATAATAATAATAATAAACTAATTTAGATCAACATCAATGCCGATTAAAAAACATGGATAAATGAGCATTATTGAAAGCAGCTTTGTAGAAATGAAAGGAGCAGCGTTGATTAGACGGTCTGACTGATGGCCTATTACGTAATGGTTGTTTCGGTTCATGATACTCACTTGTGATTGGCTGGACGGTCACTCAATCAGCCCAAAGTAACCTTTTTTACAAAGTAAATGCAGAGAATACTGTAAACAAATCCACCATTTGGACACGGTATGGGTTTAGCTTGGAAAAGTACAGAGGACAAAAATCCCCTTTTTAAAGAGTGTGGGGGACGTTTCCCCCACGCGGCTGCTACGCCCTTGGTAGAGTGATAACAAACTAAAATTTAACTAAATTTATATTAAATGAAGCAAAATTACCCACAGATGTGTTAATGTTGAAAATTATTCAAAAAACTAACGTTTTCTCAACTTTTGAGGGAATCCTAATTTTCACATATGTCGACATCATCTTTATCAGCACGCTGACGCACAAAAAAATTATGGATTTTTTAAAGCGGCATATCAAACGAAACTAGAGACGCTACTCTTTACAACAAAACAGATTTCAATAAAAAAACTTAAAGAGGTTTCTTACTAGAGGCACTTTGGTTGGCACTGCACCTAATAGTTACAATACTTTGTTATTCGATTTTACACTTTAAATGTATTAAAACACAATCAACGCTACATAACTTTTATTATGCCTTACAGCATATCATGCATTATAGTTAAGTGTCGTAATGTATTATAACTGCCGTTAAAATAATTTTTTAAAACATATTCAAATGCATTATCATGCATACACAGTGAACCCAAAAATATTTGGACACACTTAAAAATGTATGAATTATATTACATAATAACAGAATATCAAACCAAGTGGCATCTTCAAACAAATGATGGCATTTCTCAGAACTAACCTCAGTTTTTTAACCTCAGAGTCATTTCAGCAATTCACAAATTGGTCCCATGATAATTTTTAGTGGATGTATTCAAGTCAGTTCCACACAGCTGTCCTAAGGGAGTAACCAAAGGTTTAGTTCATCATTAACTTTAGACATTTTACACTAACGCTTGACAACCAGAAAGTGCCCAAATACTTTTTGTGTTCATTCTGAACAGTATATCTATTGTTTTATCATTTAAAACCTAGCAAACTTCTTTTTATGAAATGTTTTGCTTGGAAAGTGTGCTTGTGTGGTCTTTAAAATAAATTCCACTTGGTTTGATATTTTGCAGCTAATGTATTGCCATTCACACATGTTTGAGTGTGAATTTAAATGTCCAAATACTTTTTTGAGTACACTACATTGTACATTAAAAGGTGTAATAAATACCATTACAATGCATTATATTTAGGCCTACAGCCTTTATAGTATTCCTATTATTTTATTAATTTTTTCACGAAGTATTGTGCGTGTTCATTTAATATGCCAAAAACATTTTTAACAGTAATCTCTATTACTCTTTCTCATTGTGGTTTAAACCGTGTTCCGACCCACCACACACAGGAGAGGGATTATGCCACTTTGAGAGAGGCCTGTCGAGTGAAAGCGGTAATTAAGTTCCAAACCTTCATTGATCTTCTTCTCTTTCTTTCTCTCCTCCTCCTCCACCTCTCCAGAGCTAAATAAATAATGTAGCTCCACTGAGCTAGTATTAATTGGACTCCTCTTACGTGTCTGTGGGGCTCAGATTGACCTTTGCAGGAATCTGTATGGATCAGCCCCGTGGAGCCCAATGAGATTCACACCCCAGGCAATAAGCGTAGATAGGGTTTGACAGTAGAGTCTGTAAGGGGTCCTGAAAGACTCTACGCTGTTGGTCAGTAAGTTCATTCAATATTTCACTCATAAATGGGCTGCTATATTAAAGCCAAGAATAAGTTGACTCTGCATGCCTTCAGTATTGTTTAATTCTCTATCCATCCAATTGTCAGTTTATTTATTCTGTCATCCACCCACCCACAATTAAAGAAGCCATATTACCTCTGTTATGATTGGATATGATTGGCCTCTTTGCATTTGACCTTCATGTGGTGCAGTTCTCACTGTCAGAGCAGTATTTTTTAAGCATATTTTTAATAAATGGTCTGGGTGGACTGGTGAGGGAGCTTTGCATTATGAACATAACAGTACAGTATTCATCAGTGTTTCCTGCAGGATTTTGTAATTTTGTATTTTAACTAATATACCTATAATTATTACAACAAAACTGTGAAAAACAGGGCTCTAGACAGCGACTTAGTCACAAATTTAAAAAGTTGCGACGATCATACCTTGCTGTCATTGCCGACAGTCGGGATCACTTTGTATGTGTTCAATGGAAATTTATAAAGATGGAAAAGGATATAAAAAGATATCCAAAGCCTTGAAAATACCAGTCAGTACTGTTCAATCACTTATTAAGAAGTGGAAAATTCGGGGATCTCTTGATACCAAGCCAAGGTCAGGTAGACCAAGAAAGATTTCAGCCAAAACTGCCAGAACAATTGTTTGGGATACAAAGAAAAACCCACAGGTAACCTCAGGAGAAATACAGGCTGTTCTGGAAAAAGACAGCGTGGTTGTTTCAAGGAGCACAATACGACGATACTTGAACAAAGATGAGCTGCGTGGTCGAGTTGCCAGAAAGAAGCCTTTTCTGTGCCAATGCCACAAAAAAGCCCGGTTACAATATGCCCGACAACACCTTGACATGCCTCACAGCTTCTTGCACACTGTAATTTGGAGTGACAAGACCAAAATAGAGCTTTATGGTCACAACCATAAGCGCTATGTTTGGAGAGGGGTCAACAAGGCCTATAGTGAAAAGAATACCATCCCCACTGTGAAGCATGGTGGTGGCTCACTGATGTTTTTTGGGTGTGTGAGCTCTAAAGGCATGGGGAATCTTGTGAAAATTGATGGCAAGATGAATGCAGCATGTTATCAGAAAATACTGGCAGATAATTTGCATTCTTCTGCACGAAAGCTGCGCATGGGACGCTCTTGGACTTTCCAGCACGACAATTACCCTAAGCACAAGGCCAAGTTGACCCTCCAGTGGTTACAGCAGAAAAAGGTGAAGGTTCTGGAGTGGCCATCACAGTCTCCTGACCTTAATATCATCGAGCCACTCTGGGGAGATCTCAAACGTGCGGTTCATGCAAGACGACCAAAGACTCTGCATGACCTGGAGGCATTTTGCCAAGACGAATGGGCAGCTATACCACCTGCAAGAATTTGGGGCCTCATAGACAACTATTACAAAAGACTGCATGCTGTCATTGATGCTAAAGAGGGCAATACACAGTATTAAGAACTAAGGGTATGCAGACTTTTGAACAGGGGTCATTTCATTTTTTTCTTTGTTGCCATGTTTTGTTTTATGATTGTGCCATTCTGTTATAACCTACAGTTGAATATGAATCCCATAAGAAATAAAAGAAATGTGTTTTGCCTGCTCACTAATGTTTTCTTTAAAAATGGTACATATATTTCCAATTCTCCAAGGGTATACAAACGTTTGAGTACAACTGTATATACTAAGTGTAACTCTTCTTTGCATTAAGTGCAAACAGTGTTAGATGCTATTTGCACTCCTAGTTAAATACTAACATATAGTATTGGGGCATCACTGCAGTGTGTTTATTGAGTCCCACAGACAACCTACTCCAACCCCTTAACCTAACCCTAACCTTCCCTTAAAAAATAACCATGGTTTTACTACAGTAACTATAGTATCACCATGTTTTTTTTTTTTTTTTGTAGTAAAATAATAGTATCCACAAAATTAAGCATGGTTACTATATTAACACCACATTGCTGTAGTAACACCATGGTTAATTACATTAAAATTAAGCTTCCACCAAAAAAACTTGGTTGCTACAACATTACTATATCAAAGCATGGTTAGCATGGTTAATTTTACCCAGCTTAAGCTTTCAACACACCGACCATCACTGTGACCAAATCACTGCGAGACAATCAACCTTTATATAATTGGTTTGTTCATTTTTATAAGTAGTATTAAAGAAAATATTAAGAGTGGAGACAGGAAACAGGATGGGGAAAAATGTGGCAAAGGGAAATTGAACCCGGGTTGTCCGTACGAAAAAAACATCCACAGTGTCTGTACACACCACACCACTGAAGCAACACTTGGGGTGCAGATGGTCTTTCATCTCTGTGTTTCCACAAGACTATTTGAGTACACATAGCCACACTGTGTGGCAGGTGCTATTTACACCTAGTGCAAATAGTCACTCTCTACATATACTGTGAAAGCTATTTGCTGATTAATCAGTTATCAGCCTTCTATTCTTTGGCTTCCTATCTTCAGTTCTATTATTTGGCAATTAAAAATAGCCATTTGGCTCCTAAATGTTTCAGTTGTTTATTTATTTTTTTAGTCTGGAGCACTGAAAATATACACATAACACAGTAATGGTTCTCAGCTAATTTTGATTCAGTGAGGAAGTAAGTTATCTAATTCAGTCCATGATCAAGTGTGAAGACTATGTTTGATTCAGTCTATTGCAGATTCAGCACTGCAAGAAACACTGGTGCTCAAACTCTTTTAATCCAAGGAGGGCACCCCAAAATAAAAATAAAATCCTGATTTCAATTGTATGTCCCCTTTAAATATACAGTCTTGTTTGAGGTGTTATGGCTTTTGCATTTAAGTCCTTGCATGTATCCAGCACAGAAAGTGGCTACATAGAGTATTTGCCTGTCATGCTGGTCTGTTTTCCTGCATTCAGCTGAAGTGAAATATATGATAGTGGGCAGAGTGAAGGGCACCGCTGTCACATCCGTGCTCCGTTCATCACTGGCTGCTTAGAGATAAATGGAGGCATCTTAATGGACACTTTAAAGAGGTTATCCACTGGCAGGTCCATCTTCTTCTGCTGTGAGCTAGACACAGAAACAGCTCTGTGATGAAGCCAGTGGAGCGCCTCTCTCTGAGCCCTAATGCTGGCAGTCGGTGTCAGTTATCTTTGGTTTTAGAGTTTTCCTATCAGTGGGGTTTAGATTAGATGAGCATGGGGGTACAATGCATGCAGTCAAACAGTTTAAATCATTTTGGGTATAGGTAGCTCACAGATCCTGAAACTCCTGGCTTAAATTTATTTTTGGACACAGCTAACCACTTTTTGCCCTATAGGAAAAACAAAAACGAGAAAGGAAAGGAAAGGAAGAATAAAGAATATATTTTTTTCTCCCTGGTATAAATTCAAGTTCATGTATGTTTAGGACAAAAACTCAGATTAACCTAGAAGATATCCAATTGAATCAGGCTGGTCCAAATAAATGTGCAAAAAAACAAAAAAACAGGTGATGCCTTAAAAAGGTTTTGGCTTTTTTAACTGAGGGCAGGGCTTTCAAAGGCGAAAGTAAATGAACCACAGGGTAAGGCTATGTAAACTCCCACATCCTTATTACTATACTGTATACATACACTGGCGGCCAAAAGTTTAGAATAATGTACAGATTTTGCTGTTTCAGCAGGAAATTGGTAATTTAATTCACCAAAGTGGATTCAACTGATCACAAAGTATAGTCAGGACATTGCTGATGTAAAAAATAGCACCATCACTATTTGAAAAAAGTCATTTTTGATCAAATCTAGACAGGCCACATTTCCAGCAGCAATCACTCCAACAACTTATCCTTGAGTAATCATGCTAAATTGCTAATTTGGTACTTGAAAATAACCTGCCATTATATCAAACACAGTTGAAAGCTATTTGGTTCGTTAAATGAAGCTTATCATTGTCTTTGTGTTTGTTTTTGAGTTGCCACAGTATGCAATACACTGGCATGTCTTAAGGTCAATATTAGGTCAAAAATGACAAAAAAGAAACAGCTTTCTCTAGAAACTCATCAGTCAATCATTGTTTTGAGGAATGAAGACTATACAATGCTTGATACTGCCAAAAAACTGAAGATTTCATACAAAGGTGTACACTACAGTCTTCAAAGACAAAGGACAACTGGCTCTAACAAGGACAGAAAGAGATGTGGAAGGCCAGATGTACAACTAAACAAGAGGATAAGTACATCAGAGTCTCTAGTTTGAGAAATAGATGCCTCACATGTCCTCAGCTGACAACTTCATTGAATTCTACTCGCTCAACACCAGTTTCATGTACAACAGTAAAGAGAAGACTCAGTGGTGCAGGCCTTATGGGAAGAATTGCAAAGAAAAAGCCACTTTTGAAACAGAAAAACAAAAAGAAAAGGTTAGAGTGGACAAAGAAACACAGACATTGGACAACCGATAATTGGAAAAGAGTGTTATGGATTTTAACCCCATTCAGCTTTTGTGGGATCAGCTAGACTGTAAGGTGCGTGAGAAGTGCCCGACAAGACAGCCACATCTATGGCAAGTAGTACAGGAAGCTTAGGGTGAAATGTCACCTGAGTATCTGGACAAACTGACAGCTAGAATGCCAAGGATCTGCAAAGCTGTCATTGCTGCACGTGGATGTTTTTTTGATGAGAACACTTTGAAGTAGTTTAAGAAATTCTGAAATGTTTTATTAATGTCCTGACTATACATTGTGATCAGTTGAATGCCAAACTTTTGGCCGCCAGTGTGTGTGTGTGTATATATATATATATATATATATACACACACACACACACACACACACACACACAATACTGTGCATAAGTCTTAGGTGCATTATATTTTTCACAAAAACTTTTGTCTTGAAACGGTTAATTTATATATTCTGCTTTTAGTGTTTCAGGAAATACCAATTTTAGATTTCAGCATTCCCTTAGCAAATAATATTGAATAGAAGAACAAGGAGCCCTACATGGTATTGCCCCCATAGAGCCAGGATCTCAACATCATTGAGTCACAAATTACAAGAAGAGACAGAAGCAGTTGAGACAGACAGCCTAAATAGATAAACAGTGGCAAATTCTCCAAGAAGCTTGGAACATCCTATCTGCCAACTAGCAAGAAAAAATGTGCCCAGGTGTACCTAGGTGAATTGGGGCTGTTTTGAAGGCAAAGGTTGTCACACCAAATATTTATTTAGCTTTTTTATGTTTACTGTACTTTGCATGACCTTAATTGATAAATGAAAACTATTTATGGCATATACATGCAACGGGAATACGTATTTAAAATACAAAATATAAGTAACAGTATTCCACTACAGTTACAGTTTAAATCATTGGTAATTAGAATACAGTTACATTCAAAAAGTATTTTGATTACTGAAGAGATTACTTTGCATTTTATTGGCATTTGTTTCATTTAATATTTAGTCCTTTCAGATGGAAAAATGTATACATATAAATGATGTGATCCAAAGTGCATTTGAACAGCGGTGAAACACTTTCTTATGATGTGTTACATTCATACGAGCAGACAGAGAAGTAAGTTTGGTGCAGAAGAAATAGAAATAAACCTTGTGTAAATTGTTAGCTTTACGCTAAGCTAAAATGCTATTTCTAGCCATTTTACATTTACGTTACCAGGCACGATCATATTGTTTTATCAAGAAAATTCACGTTGCATCATAATTTCTTTTTTCTAGTAAGACCTTTGATATTAGGTCAAAAATCGTATTCTTGATCATAATCTTTGTATTGTTTTCCTGTAAAAATATCTAAAAAATCCTTAAAACAAGTTCAGTTTGATTTACCTTGTTTTAGAAACAACACTGCATAAGATATTTAGGTTTTTCAGAGAATGTATTTTTAACATGTGTATTTTGTCTTACTGTACTAGTAAGTTTTTATGGTCAAAACAAGTGAAAAAATCTACCAGTGCTGAAGAAGTAATCCAAAGTATTTAGAATACGTTACTGACCTTGAGTAATCTAACGGAATATGTTACAAATTACATTTTATAGCATGTATTCTGTAATCTGTAGTGGAATAAGTAACCCTCCCAACCCTGTACACAAGTATATAACACTCCACAATAAAACACTCCATATTATTAAATACACTATCATTCCAGTAATATTAATAATTATTTTAGCGACTCAATACTAGAGCAAGTATGTATGCATGATTTTTGTTTAGGTTTTGATCAGAATTACAGAAAACTTTAATTAGAAGTAGCCTAATAAGCACTGTCTTTCCATTAAAGTACATAATGAAATTGTTAAAAACTATAAAATCATTTAATTAATAATTAAATTAATGACTAAAGTTCAGGCATGAAACCAGGGGTGTTGGAATGATTTCAGTTTCAGAAGCTTGTGTTACCTCTTTGTCTACAGTACGCTGTTGACTTTGTCACTGATATTTCTAATCTTTCTTTCTTTCTTTCTTTTGTTTAGTTTTAAGATATGCCACAAACATCATCATTACCATTAATCTAAATTAAATATAATGGCCGAACAAAAATCATGGAAAAGTCAAAGAACAATATAATTGTTTAAATGTATTCTATGACACAATATTATTGTTGTCACACAAATAACACTAATGAAAAAACCTAAATGTCTGTCCCCTTCAGTTTTTTGGCTGGTGGTTGTGCATGAGACATTATTGGTCATTTAGTATTTCAGTGAAAAAGACAATAAACAATAAAGAGGTCAGAGATTAAAAACTCAATACAAGTTTTCATCTGTTTAACAACATTAACTTACAATAGTGAAAGATGACTTGTCTCAGGTAGATTGCATATTGTCAAGAGCTCAATGTCTGTCATGCTACCTTGCAGGCTGTTGGGCTCATTAACATTAATCATGTTGTCTGTCACCCAAACTGATTTGCTGACTCAAAACATGGACTGTGAAGAATTTAGTTATTTATAAAAGTGAGGGGGACATGTTCCCCCCAGTTATAATGGTTCCTACGCCCCTGCATGAAACTTTACATGGCACAAGCTGATTCTGAGTTGGAAGTTGTGTGCCTAAACTGACTGACCAGAAACACCAAATACAAAGAAATCAATTTAGAAAGGTGATGCCCACTGTCACTGAGTGACCTGCCAATAACTGTAACCTGGAAAATGAAGACAGGAAGCTTCTGCTTAAATGGAAAATCAACCCAAAGATAATGCTAAAATGAAAACAGGTGCAAACTAGTGCTAAAAAGGGACATTTATTGATTTATTTAATGATTTTATAGTTTATAATTTTATTATGCATTTAATAATTTTATTTAAATATTTAAATATTTATGTAATGTTTTAATTTTGAGTAATTTAGCCCTCCATATGGCATTCTTTATTTATTTACTGTATTTTCTTCAACAAACTCATTTAAAACAACACCGCACGTAGTAAATGGGTGCTTTCAGGAGGGGTTCGCTCAGGAGAAAAAAGTTTGTCTTTCATTTTATACTGCAAAGTTATTTTGTTTGTCTTGTGATATTGGTATGTATAGCTCAAAAAGTCATATTAATATGAAACAAAACTGTACAGTATGGTTTAATTGTACAAAATTAAATTAATGTCCTATTTAATCAGTTATAGAGTCACATTTATACAATTATTTTTCAGAGTATTAATGAGTATTTTTATGTAGCACTCTCAGTCTTCTTTATATGACTGTATCACAAGATGATAATATTGAATTCAAGATTTCAATTACTCTTGTTACAGTTACAACTTGTACATCACTTACATTAAACATTAATGAATCTGCATTGTTGAGCAGCTGCAGAAACGGATATCCAGATGTTATTTAGATTTGACACTTGGTATTACACTCACATTTTCACTCTGCCATTTGCCTGCTCTAAGAGGCTTAATACAGATTGAACTGTCTCAGTGTAAACACAAATACTGTGTTCATCGATTCTTCCGGCTGTTGTTCTTAGTTGTAATCATAAAATCCTTAAGCAATCCCTGGTGACCTTATACGAATGTCTTATATAAAGCCGGGAAAGAAAGTGCTAACCCTTTCCCTTATCTGACCATGATCATCATTTTTATAGAATTCAAATGGGTTTTAGGATATAGGAATTACATTTTAAGTGTTCCGTTGTAATTTAAACATCAGCTTAACACCCCAATTCATATATATATATATATATTCATTTATACATGCTTTGTATTACATGCTAAGAAGCGTTAGGCTTTTGTACTGGAAGACGAAGCCAGAAAACAACAGAGTTATATAACGATCAGTATTGCACATGTCGGAAATACAGTGTGTGTTTAAAAATTATGTTTGTGGCAGTACATTACTTCCTTGCAAAATTGGCTGACATTTGGCACGTCGAGATAAGCAATGCCTCTTGTGCAATGATGATTTACTGGCAAATAGGATTGTCATGATTTGTATTGTTAAATTGCAGATATGGAGTTAAAATAAATAAATGTCGGTGATTTTACTTGATACACTTTTGACAAAGGAGCATGCTTTTGAGGAACAGTGGTTGGCTATGTGGGCTTTTTGCTGACATGTCTTAGAGGGAAAACTTTAATTTTACAGGCACATGGCCTGGCTAGGTGACCTTTTAGTATCATCCTATGAAACACTTACAGTGGGAGAACAATGAAATTACTATCTAGATTTTAATACTAATAGCACTCGATAGGCTACAAGCATACATTTTTTGTTCATTCTTATCCTCAGATTAAGGATACATTTGTTCAATTTAATGTTGTCAACCTATTTGTTTAAACCTTATGAAAATTAACCATGGATTTACTATCGTAATATTAGTATCTATGACTGCAGTAACCATGTTTATTTATTATTTATTTTTTTGGCAGAAACCATGCTTTTCTTTTTTTTTTTTTTTTTTTTTTGGAGGAAAAAAAAAGGTTACCGTATACTAACCATTGTTTTACTATAGTTATATTGTGGTAACAATGACTGTAGTTACCATGGTTAATTTTGTGGTTACTATGGTTTTACAATAAATACCATGGTTAACATATGGTTACTGTGGTAAACCATGGTTTATTGTTGTAAAGGAATTCCTCCCTTATTAAAGCAATATTCCGGGTTCAATACGAGTTAAATTCAATCGACAGCATTTGTGATATAATTCTGATTGCCACAAAAAAAAATTTCAACTGCTACAGTGAGGTACTTACAATGGAAGTGAATGGGGCAAATTTTTAGGGGTCCAAAGGTAGAAATGTGTAGCTTATAATTTTATAAATGCACTTACATTAATTCTTCTGTTAAAACATGCATTACTTAAACTATAAAGTTGTTTAAATAAAATGTTAAGGGTTTAACAACATTACAACTTCATGGCCAGGGGGATACACCTAGTTTTTATTTGTATTTGATTTGTTTGAGGGTGCACCAAGGTGAACCCCTTGGTGCTCAACCTTCCCCATGAGTGCAATCTCCAAAGCAGCCACTGGACACTGCCTGATTTCTGCCAAAGACTTCTTACATGCAATAACCATTTAATTTAAGGTACACAAACAGTTTTGGAATATCAAATAATCCATTCAAAATCCTCTTGGCTCAGAAATCTAAGGGGGCACGTGCCCCCTCAGTCTGAATGAGCATGAAGCCTTTGGTCATAGCAACGAAGTTGTAAATGAAGTTGGATATAACGTTACACAGAAAAGGTTAGTAAGTGATTTTATCACACAAAAATCATGTTAACATGTATAATATTTATGTCTTGTTGCTTTAAAAAAAAAAAAAAAAGTACTGAAAATTAAAAAGTTTTTTTGAACGTCTTGGAACTTCAGCCGCTTTTCCAGTATCGGCCCTAACGGTTCTGTGCATGGTGAGGAACGGTTCCAGTAGCATTTCCACTTAAGCACGTTTTGGCATGGCAAGATTACAAACCGTTTTCGGCCCAGATTTCTCTGCACGGTTATTTAGTGGCAGCACGGTTAGAATGTGGCAGCTCATGATTGTCAATTTGCCAAAGCCAAAGTTACTCAGTTGTTTCTAGGTAGCTTGCAAAGTTCACTGTTTGGTTGGTGAAGTTAATAAAATTATTAATAATAAAAATTTAAAAATGTGTATGTTTGGTGGTGTATCTAAATTATTTTAAGGTGGTTTAACTAGTATAGTACATTATTTTTCTACACGCCTTTTTCACTAGGGAGGTAGATTATCCTAGCTAGCTAGCTCAATAAACTCATTAAATTAATTGTATAATATTTTGTCAATAAATTTCTTTTTTAGTTATCTGGGAACATTTACCTTTTAAAATGTTTATATACCTGTCAGTAATATACTCTATTTCTTTGCTTAATGTCACAAGAATTTTATTTTATTTTTGTAAAACAGTAAGTAATTGTAATAAGTTAGATTATTACACAAATAAATCCTAAAATGACAAGGACAACATTATTGGCTCCGTTTTGAGGCAGACAGAAACATGAAGAAATGTTCAACTGGGCTCACCTGCCGTGGCTGTAATGTTCAGTCACTCAACCTGTCCAAAGAGAGGTGGAGCTCATTTTCGTATCATGTTTCACTGTGTGTACAGGAACAAGCATGGAGAAATGGATGAACAACAGAATTATCTTACAAGATTGTAGCAAAAATAATGGCAGAAAATAACACTTCCCCTGCTGTCAGGAAGGAGGAAAGCTCACTGATGTTTTCGGATTGTTTTGTTGCCTCTGGCGCTGGATGACGTGAATGTGTGCATGGCATCGTGAAATCAGACGAACACAAGGGCAATTTAAAGCATTAGGTTAGTCATGGGTCGCCCAACAGGACAATGACATCAAAGACTTCTTAAAAAGCACAAAGCAGTGGATCAAGACGTGGTTAGACTGCTCTGTTGGGGCCAGTAATGAGTAAATCCCATTAAAAATACTTTGAAGAAATATGAAAATAACCGATCTGATGGCACCCTTCCAGTCACATCCAAGGGCGTAGCAGCCGCAGGGGACTTGGGGGACACATCCCCCGCACTCTTTAAAAAGGTGATTCGGTCCCCCACACTCTTTCAAGCTAAACCCATACCGAGTCCAAATGGTGGATTTGTATCCAGTATATTTCAGAATTCTTTGCATTTCATTACTTTGGGCTGATTCAGCGACCGTCCAGCCAATCACAGGTGAGCTTCATGAGCCGAGACAACCCTTACATAATACGCCGTCAATCAAACAGTCTAATCAATGCGGCTCCGTTCATTTCTACAAAGTTGCTTTCAACAATGCTCATTTATCCATGTTTTTTATCGCCATTGATATTGATCTATTTAATAATGTAGAGATGAGGAACTCACAAACCAGAGTTATTTATCAGCATATTGTTCTTAATTGGCAGCATTACGAAATGCACTGCAGAAAAAAAAAAAAAAAAAAAAAAAAACAAAGGACAATCTTTCTTTTAAGCACACATTGTAAGTGGAGTTTATATCAGTCTTCATTAAATTATACTTTTTACATTATGTTTGTGAGGTAAAAGTTTGATCGGTTCTTTTCGCCAATTTAAGCAGATTACTAGATCTGTGTTAAATATGTAAAGCTTTTTTCAATATCAGCTCCTGTTTTTTAACTCTATGTTGGTGTGCAGTCGACAAACTGTAGGAAAAAAGATAGATCTGCTGTGTTCTTAGAACACATGCATTTTCTGAAGTGAATAGATATGTAGACACGCTTTTTATACATGAAAACGTACAGATGTTATTGAAACTCATTATAACTATTATAAAACTATTATTGTTGTCTTTTGATAAAAGTCATGCTCAGCAACTCAGAAACTGTAGGGAAATGATAGATTTGCTTTGTTCTTATAATGCTTAAAACCTCTACTCTTTGTCTGTAGACATACAAATTTTAAAGGATTAAAATGGTCTTGAACGTTGATTCAGTGACTAACTCATTTCACACAAGACATCATCTGGTGGCATCACCAGAAATGGTCACTGAATCATTAAATTTGGTGAACGTAGTATAAACACTCGAGCCACTTGGATAAATTTAAATCCCACAATGCACAAGCACAGAGGAAAAAATAAAATTGTGCACATGTGCAATTGTCATTATTGTAATTGATTAAATAATTTATTCAAGGACCAGCTTGTGCTCAGTCTTTTATTGTCATGTGTAAAACAGAAGCAAGTGCCCCACAAGATGCCCTTTATTTTTGCAGCTAATTTTGAAAATAATTTGCTAAAATAAATCTTTAAAATACTATAAATACTACAAGTATACAATACTTTATATAATACTATTACAAGTATATAATACTATATAATATATTAATATAACACTTATATCATACTTACATATTAATATATACTATAATATATTAGTACTGCACTGTGAGTTTTGGGTCTGTGCAAGCCACCTACTGACAGCTGTCTCCCCCCACCCCCCCCACACACACTTTTAAAATGATGGCTACACCACTGGTCACAACAATGGCCATTGGACGTGCTCGATGGAAGGTATTTTGACCAACGGATTTGCTGGCAAATGTTGTAGGCTAAAGTGTGAATACGTTTGAAAATGCCTTTTTATTTCTTTTCAAAAAGCAAAAGCAATTCAGTAAAGATAACAATGACATTGAGAATTGTGAGCCTATATCTGTCATCTATTTTAATAGAAATTGCAGGTTATTTGATCACATGCCAGATTGCCATTCTATTTAAAAAGAGGTGTTTGACAAGGTAGAGAATTATAATATAATTTCTTTTTATACATTTTTTTTTTTTTTTTTTTGCTCACAGGTTACTCTTTTATAGCTTTTAATGGAGGTTTCAGGTATGTTTCATTGAAGAATCAACATTGTCTCAGATGTTCCACCTTACAGTCAGGGCTGGATTGGTGATCTGTTATACCGGGCATTTTCCTGGGACTAAGAACTGGGACTAAGCTGAAATGAGCCGCCGCGTTATGCAGAAAGGGCCACAAAACGCGATATGCCGAAGGGTGAAGCGATATGCAGAACATATATATTCCCCCCTGCTTGGGCCAGATTCTATGTAAAATCCTGGGCCGATTTCTCTTCCCAGTCCACCCCTGCTTACAGTACATCGGATAGGAGAAATAAAAGCGACTCAAATGAGATAAACTTTGACATACAAATGTTGACATACAGTAAATATATGTGTAGGGGAGACGGGGCTATTTGTTACACTTTTTACTCCAGTGAATATTTCTCAATGTACTGTAGGTTTATTTTTGACTGTCAAGTTCTGTAGGCACATACTTTAAACTTTAAAACTTTTAAAATGTTCACCTTTTTTCCCCGTTATGCCTTTTGTGATACCTTGCCTCAGTAGTGGTGCATCTTGTCACACTATATGGGGTAAGTTGTCCGGTAGAACCTGCCATTAAACCAGTGGCGTACGTTTCATGTGAACATTAGGGAGGTGAAAGTAAAACAAATATGAGTCACAAAACAATTAAAAACATTATTTTGTCCAACTGTAGTTGAGAAGTCGGAATTATCGTAAATACAAGTTTACTACTTGGAAGTTGCACATGAACGGCCCCTAGAGTCATAATTATGCCTGAGATGCATATTGTACATTTTATACACAGCAAATTGCATGCATTTGACAAATTCCATTATCGTTAGCAAGGCAAGCTGACTAACATGTTTTAAGCTGTCAAAATAAGATTTCACAATGGACCTGCCATCATCCATTGCTTCCTTTTGTTTCCAAAAACAAAGCTCTTAAATGTGAAATACTAGTAATTACAACTTTAAACCTTTTGGTAAAAATCTATATTTGCCTGTGTGGTGTGATTATGTTGACATAGAAATAGTTCACCGATCACAGATGTGTAAAACTGTCTTTCTTCAGCAGAACACAGATGAAGATTTTTAGAAGAATATTTCAGCTCTGTAGGTCCATAAAATGCAAGTGAATGGGTGCCAACTTTTGAAAGCTCCAAAAAGTACATATAGCCATCTTAAAAATAATCCATACCATTCCAGTGGTCTAATTAATGTCTTCTGAAGCGAAACACTAGGTGTGTATAAGAAATAGATCAATATTTAAAAAAAGTTTTTTACTAAAAATATTTGCTTCCGGCCAGCTTGAGGTTTGTACGATGATGAGGGTGGAGTTCAAACTGCCTTTTGTGTGAAGCGTGAAAGTCTACTCTGCATAGATATTCATATGTAGATCCCTTATTATCAGCTCTTTCTGTGAACCGCGGTAGTGTTTCAACACAACAGGAATTTATGCAGTGGTCTGAGCAAGGAGCTTGGTCTGAGGCATGTCCTCCACTCACTCACTTGCATTCAAACCAATGACCGTTCCAAGATGGCGCTGCAGTTGTCGTATTCAAACCAGCTGAATGAGGCATCTATGTATGCTTATCTATGCTCCTCTGTTGTTAACAACACTGCTTATGTTTTCTTTCGTATTTCACACGTCAGTTCTTGTGTGAACTTTCCAGTGCGCTTGACCTCGACCCTCGTGATTTTTAGTGAAAAATTTTGCTTTGCATGGGACTCAATAGGGAGAGTAAATGTTCAAATTAACTGTTATTTTATGTGTCTTTGTGCAAGATGAATATAAAGGGGGAGACTTTTTAGTGTTTAATGTTTTGTTATGTTGAGATTTAAATTAATTTATGTTATGTTGTAGTTTTAGGGTTACTGTCATTGTGAAGAGTGGAGCATGAGCCTAAAATTGATTTATCCATTGAGCAATTGTTGTGCAAACCGTCGCATAGTGACCAAGCTGCACTAAGTAGTCACTTCTACCACCATGTATTTATCATGCTAACGTTTCCTGTCACTGGCTATCATATTACTAAAAGAGTTTTGTTTGGTTTGGTTTACTTGTTTCAGTTAGGTTCCCTCTATTTAAAGTATTTATGTTGAAATTACATGGTAGTTTAAGTTTAAGAAAACTCATTGCAAACATGTGGAACCACTGCCCATGATTGAATCAAATTCAGCCAAAGAGTTATTATTATTATTATTATTATTATTATTATTTTATATATATATATATATATATATATATATATATATATATATATATATATATATATATATATATATACATATATTTTTATTTATTTATTTATTTATTTTTTTTGTGTAGGTGTTTGAAACCAACATACCAAACCTCTGCTATAGAAAACACTGATTTGTGTAATTAGACATTTGATTCCAAATCTTACTGTTAAGACTGATAATTTTGTCTGGGGCGAATTTGATGAGGAATGAGTTCATATTGAAATATCTGACTTTTAATTGCAGACTTAGATTTATTGGCAAATCAGAGCACAGTGTGGGACATTGTTGAGATCTTTTCTGAAACTCTATGGAAGCTGGAAACTCCATTTGAGGCAAAAGTCTTCATTTGCTCTTCATTTAATCTCATTGCTGTCCAGGAGAAACAACTGAGATATTAAAAAGATTTTTTGTTTTATTTATTTATTTATTTATTTATTATGCAATACAGTATGCCTTGTGCAGTGGGAACAAATGTTGAACAAACTATTGCATTTATTTAGCTAAAGAATGTAACTACATTGACTAACTGGAAACCATGTTGTGGTAATCACAAAAGAAAGTACATTGTGAAATAGTAAATTGCACCTGAAATCAAAAGACATTAATCACGGCAACGGAAACTGTGTGTACAGTGTGTGTACAGCTTTGAATTTACACAGTTTCATTTATCTTGTCCTTTATACCAATGACAACTCCAAGGAACTCCTTCCACAGGAAATACAATATAAATGGAGAAACACTGGTTGGGCATAGATCTTTGTTTATTTTTTTCAGTGTTAAAATACTTTCTCATCTCCCATTTTAATGTGCAGACACAACTACATATAAGCCATTTATAGGTTGATTTTCCCAAAAAGTGAAAAGACTTTGGTCCTAATTGATGTTATTGATTTTGTGTGTGTGTTTGATCATAGACCAAATAGTACTGAATACCAGTCAGTGCCATGGTTATCTCATTTATCTTATCTTTCATTATCCTTGTTTCAGTCCATAAAATAAAGTTTGTTTGTATTGAACATTTGTTTGCTCTTTATTCATAGATAGAAAGTGAAATCCATAATTTTGTTGTTCTGTGTTTTTTTGTGATTGAAAGGGCTATAATTTTCCATCTGCTATGAATACAAAGTGTTTCAGAGATGAAAAAGATTTGAAGAGAATCTATTTGCCTCCACATCACCATCTCCACGTTTTTCATTTTGAGTGAATCACAGATGTGATGTAGTGCTTTCCATTTACGTAATTCACAGGTAGCAGAACAGTAAAGACTGATTCAAATGAATGTAATTATATTATAAGAAATGTTTATTGGTACATAATGCTACTGTTTTACTTTATTTTTAAAGCACTGAAGCAGTATACTGTGCATATAGTGCAGTATTCAGTAAGTAGTACAGTAAGTTAGTATTCTATTCTGAACACAGCCAGAAAAAGAATGAATAAAAAAGACAGAAGAAAGGAGGGGGCAGGGAGGGCACATTTTGTGGGTGCAAAAAGATTAGGATATGGATGTGCCGATTTTGACCAATACCACTTGCTATAATTATTTTATTATTATGGCTAATAACCAACTTGATGACTGATATTATTCTTCGTGTATTGTTTGTTGCTGTTAAAAAAAAAATAAAATAAATAAAATAAAATAAAAATAAGTTAGTTAATTTAAACAATTAAATCTCCATTTTAGAATTTTACATGCTTCCAGTAAAATTGGACCATGAAATATTTTATTGTACCATAGAAAATATTGATAGCAGTTTAATACTTTTGTAACATGGCATAGAACAAGAGTTTACTGTTTGAACTGAAAAAAGAAAAACCCTTTTATCATCCATACATCCTGTTCTCATGTAAATTACTTGACTGTGGCGACATTTTAGCTAAATTATATTACATGGCTTATTACACACCACATGGCAGTTTCGAGGTGAAATGTCCACTGTGTGGCACTAAAAGCAAGTTTGATTTTCTCCCACACAGGTTAGGTTTTCCTTGGGTAAATGCTCTATCAAGTTTTAATTCAACAAATCCTACCACCCTACCCTAAATGTTAAACCTAAACCTTACCGTTAGTGTCAAAAAAAGCAAATAAGATGAAAAAAGCCATGACACTTTCGACTCACGTGTCAATTTGCATGCCCTTCAGGATTCATACCCCGGTCCTTTTTGTTAAAGTTTGTAAATGTAGTTGGTTGTGTAATTCAAATGTTAAAATGTATCGCCAAACAAATCATGCATGAAAGTAAGTATTTAGATGTCATAAGATAACATTTTGCGAGGAACGGCAAAATGTATGTGTTTTTGAACTGATAATCTGCCGTTCTACTCGTGATTTGAATGAGAGAGAATAAAAGTCTGTAATGCGAGGTAAAAGGGAAAGGAGGAGGTGAGAACCGGCTTAACAATATAAATTATATTTAATAGTTAACTTAAACAAAAAGACAAACACATACAAGGTAGCTGCCTGTAGCTCTCTCTCCCCTGAACTGTCGCCTCCAGTCGCCTTTATCCCTCTTGTCGGCTTAATTAGCCTGATTAGGGGCCAGGTGTGCATCATCACGGCCCGGCCCCACCCTCCTCCTTGCCACACTCCTTCCTCCTTTGCTTGAGGCCGGGGAGCCCCCGGCATGACGTACATCCTCCCGCCTGATTAGGGGCCGGCCCCGCCCTCCTCCTTGCCACAAAGTCATTGTTGTTTTAGCACCTCTTTTGCTCTTTTCACCAGGAAACTGCCCGGTATGTACAATGAGGCATGTAAAAATCATTTTAGGTCAGAGAATTTTTGTTACTAAACATATGCAGTTCCCCTTCTGTCACTCACTCAAAGTTTTGTCGATGAAGTGACACTAGGAGTCGCTCCTGGGATCCCTAGACATCTCTGATCTTTGAGAAAAGGCCAGTGAGAATTGGCGAGTGGAATTTGCATGCCACTTCCCCGGACATACGGGTATATAAAGAGCTGGAATGTAACCACTCATTCAGATTTCTTCTTCGGAGTCAAGTGGTTGTGTTCATTCAAGCTGAAATCTACTGGTCCATTCATCTCTCTTGCTCTCATGAGCTGTTGGTCTTATGGTGCATTACAGCAGTTCTCCCCCTCTTGCACTGGCGTTGTGCAGAGTACATGCCTGGGCACTTCAACAGCTAGAAAAAAAAAGAGTATATTTTCTCTCTAAAAGAGAATATTTCCAACTAAAAGAGTGGCACTCACGAAAACGTCTTTTTCAAGATGCCTTTTCGTATGTGTATCCTTCCTGGTTGCGCTATCTCTCCACTTCTGACGGCCACGATCGCTGTATCTCATGTTTGGGTGCTTCTCACGCGGAGACATCATTCGTGGATGGTTCATGTCCTCATTGCGAGAACATGACCATGGCTACGTTGCGGTCACGGCTTTCTTTCGTCAGAAAGGACCTCCCATTCCATTGCACGCTCGTATGCCCCGGCCGGGTTCTGGGATGAGACTGTAGGCCCGTCTCAGGGCGGGTTCGTGGCCTCATTTGGAACTTGCGAAGAGGATGAGATATCCATTGCAGCATCGGAGAGCGTTTCCCCCAGTGATCCTACCTTCACAGACGTTGTGCAAGGTCAGGGAGGACAAGGAGCAGGTCATCCTAGTGGCACCTTATTGGCCCACCCGGACTTGGTTCTCGGACCTCACACTCCTCGTGACAGCCCCCCCCGGCAAATTCCCCTGAGGAAGGACCTTCTTTCTCAGGGACAGGGAACCACCTGGCACCCGCGACCAGACCTCTGGAATCTCCATGTCTGGCCCTTGGATGGGATGTGGAAGACTTAAGTGGCCTACCACCGGCAGTGGTAGACACGATCACTCAGGCCAGGGCTCCCTCAACGAGGAGCCTGTATGACCTGAAGTGGCATCTGTTCACTAAGTGGTGTTCTTCCCGACGCAAAGACCCCCAGAGATGCGCAGTCAGATCAGTGCTTTCCTTTCTGCAGGAAAGGCTGGAGGGGTGGCTGTACCCCTCCACCTAGAAGGTGTATGTAGCCGCTATATCGGCACGATGCAGTTGACGGTAAGTATTTGGGGAAGCACGATTTGATCGTCAGGTTCCTGAGAGGTGCGAGGAGGTTAACCCCCCCCCCAGACCGTGGCTCGTTCCCTTGTAGGACCTCTCCGTGGTCTTCAGGGTCTACGGGGAGCTCCATTTGAGCCCCTAGAGTCAGTAGAGTTAAAGGCGCTCTGTTTGAAGACTGCTCTCCTGACGGCGCTCACCTCCATCAAGAGGGTAGGGGACCTGCAGGCGTTCTCTGTCAGCGAACTGTGCCTGGAGTTCAGCCCAGGTGACTCTCACGTGATCCTGAGATCCCTATGTGCCCAAGGTTCCCATGACCCCTTTCAGGGATCAGGTGGTGAACCTGCAAGCACTGCCCCAGGAGGAGGCATACCCAGCCTTGGCGTTGCTGTGTCTGGTGCGTGCTTTGCGCATCTACTTTGATCGCACGCAGAGCTTTAGAAGCTCCGAGCAGCTCTTTGTCTGCTTTGGAGGACAGCGGAAAGGATGCGCTGTCTCCAAGCAGAGGATCGCCCACTGGGTCATTGACGCCATCGCTATGGCATATCACGCCCAGGATGTGCCCCCCCACCCCCCGTGGGGCTGCGCGCCCACTCCACCAGGGGTGTAGCGGCCTCCTGGGCTCTGACCAACGGCACCTCTCTAGCAGACATTTGTAGAGCAGCAGGCTGGGCAACACCTAACACTTTTGCGAGGTTCTACAACCTCCAGGTTGAGCTGGTTTCGTCCCGCGTTTTGTCAGTTTCAAACAGGTAAGTCTCGGGACAGCTGGCCGGGTGTACCGCTTGTGCATAGTGCCTTTCCTCTCCCTTGAGGAGAAGACGTGTGCTCTTTCTCCCAGTCGCATTCACAAAAGTGTGGGCCCTGGATGTCCTTCCTCCTTAGCCCTATGTCTGGCGAGTTTCCGGAGAAACTCGGCGCCGGCCCAGTACGTCTGCTATTAGGCCCTGTACTGGGGTAGGTGCTCCACATACGCTGGTTACCCCATTGGTAACCCCATGTGATGTATTTTCCACAAAGTGGTTTCCCCGTTGGTAAACCATGTCTTCCTTGGGCAGACGCCCCTCTGCCCCTGGTCACCGTGTCTGTAGAAACTCCTCCCTCCTCGGGTAGGACCTACCACGGGAAACTTCCACATGACATGCTTCTGACTAGACTCGGTAAGACCATATAACGTATTTCCACTTTAAAGCCGCCCCCCCTCTCTGGGTGGGGTGTGGTCTCCACTGTGTTCTTCTCTTTGGAGGGACACCGCCCGACATGGACCTTATATGGCCCCCAGCTGAACAATTTAATTCCTTTTGGGGAGAAAAAAATAAAAAGAGAAAAGACCACGGCTGGGCCAGCCGGTCCTCATTTTATTGTGCAGTTGACTTGTCCCTGAGGTGCAGGGGACCATTTGACGATCACAAGAGTGTTGAGGGAGGTTACATGACGGCCGGGTGCACTGGCTACGAGGCACACAGAGGTCTGCCCATCCCACCGCACTAGTCCACATAACATAGTTCAGTAGTCGTGGCGTTTTGTATAGGGACCCCTAGTGTCACTTCATCAACACAATGTTGAGTGAGTGACATAAGGGGAAAGTCTCAGTTACTGTCGTAACCTCCGTTTCCTGATGGAGGGAACGAGATATTGTGTCCCTCCTGCCACAACACCGAACTACCCGCTGAATGGCCGGGACCTTGTCTCGGCTCCTCAGTGCAAAACCTGAATGAGTGGTTGCATTCCAGCTCCTTTTATACCCGTATATCCGGGGGAGTGGCATGCAAATTTCACTCGCCAATTCTCATTGGCCTTTTCTCAAAGACCAGAGATGTCTGGGGCTCCCAGGAGCCACCCCTTGTGTCACTTCGTCGACACAACGTCTCATTCCCTCCATCAGGGAACAGAGGTTACGACAGTAACCAAAACGATTTTTATGCACATTTTTTTTTCCAAGCTTCATCCCTCAACATCTGAAGAGTACACCTACAATACAAAATGTCCAATTTATCTGATACTAGTTCACTATAAAAGGTCTATTTGAGACATGCGGTGGACAGTGACAGGCCATTCATCTCAAGGTAGGCTAATTTATACTGCAGCAATTCAAAATCTAATTAAAAAGACCCAATTAAAAGGAGGAGAAAGAGAGAGAAAGACAGAGGTGGACTAATTTCAACTTAATGTGAACAAGTCTACATTGTCTTTATTCCAATGTGTTAATGAGTTTTGGACAGCGACATGGGGCAGTTCCATCAAGGATATTGTCCTTCTAGGCCACTAAGGAAAATAAGCTGTCACAGACTTTTAACGGTAACACTGTCACCATATAAGAGGATGTATATCTGGGTATGGACTATGTGCTGAGGTCACAGCCCACTGTAAGCCATGACAAGCTTTGATCAGCAGATCTGTGACATGTAGAAAAATTATGGGGGAAGTTATCATCTCGTCTGATTGCTTGTAAATGCTTGTTAAATGAACAGGATTTCAGCAGAGAAACAGCCTGTAATTATTGAGAAAACGCTTGCAACTGATCCATAATGTTCTGTTGCATGGGCATGTATTATTTTTAGAGTCTTTTAAAAGATCTAAAATATGTCAGAGTCAGCATGTCAGGAATGGAGAAACTATTGACAGCTTCCTGAGAATTCAACATTGACTATTTACAAAAAAGAAACTATACAACAAAATCTGTCTGTCGGTCCATACGATCTGACAATTTCTTGAGAAAATTAGTAAATGGGTAAAACACATTGTTCAAATAAAACATTCAAGGATGTTTCTTGACTGTCATTGGTTGGCTTATATTGTGTTATTTGTTCCTAGATTTGTAACATTTAATACTAGTCTAGTTGAACTGATAGGCCATGTGTAAGAAACCATCAAAATTGGAAAATGACTTGAAAAGCTGCGTGTTTGGGTAAAATAAGCCTCTTCTGAAGTATATGCAGTTGGAAGGCAGCTTAACATTTACTATAAATGCATGATTCACAGAGCACATGTGGATCCACCCTGATTCTTCCACATGTCAGCAGCCAGGCCGAGTCTTAACTAATAAATTTTGATATGTGATTTGACATCAAACTAATAGCCTGCAGAAAGCTCTGGATGTGGGAGACAGAAATGGTTAAAACAGATCCCGGCATGAAAGCTCTGTGTGTCCTCGTTATACTGCTCCATCACGTCAACTCTTTAAGACTTGAGAAGGGATTAGTTTTAAATTGTGGCCATTGTAAATAATTTATGTTTACATTTAAAACAATCTTTTAGAATCTCAAGTCGTTCAGCACGCAATGCATATTTGATGCTCTTTTCGAAGTCATTTCTCTCAGTGTGAGAATTAAATAGTTTTCTCACAACAATTTTGTGCATTTTTCCTTCAAACTAAAATTTCAATATTTTTCTGTTTATATATATATATATATATATTTATATATATTATTCTGTTTTATATATGTATATATATATATATATATATATATATATGTGTGTGTGTATATATATATATATATATATATATATATATATATATATATCAAAGCCTTATTTTTAAGGGTTTAAGTCAAAATTCCAATTGCATAAATGTTTTTTCCCCCCCAGCAATTCTGTACAATGGTTTCAAACACAGCTCTAATATGTCATGAATTTGGGTAATTTTGTGTATTTATCCTTCAAATTAAATTTCAGTATTTTTCTGTTTTATTTATTTTTATAGCTCTGAGACTAATGAACAACTCTCTGGGATACATTCAGGCAAGGACCATCTATGTAATGAAGGTAGATTTTTAACTTAAAGGTTGAACTGTGTTCTCAGGACAGGGGTATTTTTCATGTCAGGTTGGGGCAACTTTGTCATATTGATATTGGGGCATGTTGTTTACATTTTAGTCAAATACATTTTTTTAAATTTTTTTTTATACTTGCTTCAATCTTGAAATATTGCTGAAAAGCCATTCAATTTCCAATAATACATGTCTTTCAAGATGGCTTATTTATTTTCCTTTTTTTTTTTTTTTTTAAAGGTATTGTTCTCAAATTAGTGTCAATAAACATTAGGTTCTAATATGGACTAATTTCAGTGTCACAGCATGCCCTGCTATAGCTAGCTATATAAATCTAACTGCTATACTGTATCTACTGTACATTATTTAAACTAGGCTTAAATAATGAAGATTTTAACTGAATCTAGTTAAATAAACGTATTTCTTTACAGAAATGTAAATATGTCTGTACTTCAGTTGCACATGCACTGTAGCGAAGACGCCGGGGCAGTAATGTTAAGATCCATATGCAATTTAATAAACGTATAAACAGTACAACAAAGTAGCAAATAAAAGGGTAAACGAAAAAGCAGGCAAGGGTTCGGTACACAGGAAGACAGTCCAAGAAAGGCAAACCAAGTAAATCCGAGAGACAGAGGGGTAATCCAGTAAACAGGCAATAGGTCCAAAAACACACAAGCAGGCTGGGAAATACGATGAACAGGCAGGAGTCAAAACACAGGGAAATCCGTATTGGCAAATAACACTCAGAACTGCAAACTTGGCAGAACAAGAATTCGCACTGAATGCGTGTAATCAGGAACCTTAAATAGACAGAGATAATGTGAAACAGGTGGGTGAGTAATCAGTCTAAGCAGAGGGTTATGGGAAATGTAGTTCGTGAAGGAAGGTTATTACTCAGGAGATGGCGACCTCTGGCGGCCTTCAGGAGAGATAGCAGGCGCTGCCGGTGTAACATGCACAGGGAGGTAGTGTTAAAAGGGTCCAACTTGACAAAAGGGGACACAGATCAAACTAATGATGACATTACACTAAACAACTATTTGCAATGAAAGAAAAAACATAAAGGATACTGCAAAAGAGCTAAAACTTCTATGAATTCTTAATAACAACTATTTAAATGCCCTTTGACCAGGGTAAAATAATTAAATAATTCAAGTGCAAGGCATTGTGGGTATACCCAATATCCTCAATTTTGCACTCATTAGTTAATAAAACTTAAAATCTGTCTATGTAAAAAAAAAAAAAAAAAAAAAATATCTATGAATTTTTAAGAAAAAATAAGTTCAAGGAACTTAAAGTATATATTTGAGTTATAAATCCAAAACTTACCTACGGCACTCGGCCGAATAACAGCAGTGCTGATTTAGGGCCATATAGCACAATTGCGAGCGTGATATTGCTTATATACAACAGTTCAACAAACATGTACATTTAAAAAAAATTGGAAAAACTGAGTACGGTCAAAAAATGTACATAAAAAGGCATTTATGCATGGAACTACTTTCTTATGCCACGGATCAGAATCTGCCGTTGTGCAAGAGCCTTTCACTATAGAAACCGCAATCTCCTCTGCCAATTTGAACAGTATTTTCTCTCCAATGTGGAAACTCCGGTAAGAGGTAAGCGGCTTGAGTTTGTGTAATTAATCTGTTGTGTCTCTCAGCTGTGATGAGCCTTAATGCTGAAGCTGTTAGTTTAAAGCCATTTAAAGCTATTTCCTTGCTTTAGTAGTGTAGTAGTAATACAAACGATCATGGAGTGCTGTTGAATGTAATCACTGAGTGACGATGACTCACTTCGCATCACCAACTGGCTCATATAACACAAAAATGGTCTTTTGCCACCACCTGCTGGCTAAAATTTGCAATGTCACAATAATAAATGTAAAGAGACAGATAGCTCTTAACACATCTGCACTGCTCTTACACTTTAGTTTAGAACGGCACAAACACAAGCGGAGTGATGCACACAGTGAAGCATCCGAGTGATTTATTTTCCTGGGATGCTTGAAAATCGTTCTTAATCAATACATAATTTATATCATTTGTCTGTGTTATGATGAGAACTACCAATTTGGACAGCCAACAATCTGTGTTTATATGAGAGGCCATCAAGGTCATCAAAACCCAGTGTTATCTTTCGGGTTGGAATATCTCATATTTATCCTATAGAGCAAAGTATCCAATAGGTTTTCATTCATTGTCCATAAATTTACTTTTTCTTCTTTAACGATTAACCTATTATGCCATGCAAGACCGGTAGGACAAAGATGTTTAGGTCAAGATAATTGACTTTGCACGGAAAAGGGAAACTTTAAAAAGTGCATATGTTCTCAAGCCATTGTGTTCATAATTCTGTGTGTACATATGTGCAAGCATGCGTTAGTACTTTACAAATGGATTCTCAGCACGTCAAAGCGTCTATAAAAGATTCATTAGCGCTCTATTCCTGCTCCTGCGCTCTAAAACATTAATCTCTGTCTCTCAGTTTCACTCTATCACTAAATAGCGTGCTTTATATATGCTTGTTATAACAATAACGACAATAACGAAAACAATAGCATATTAATACTTATTTAAAAATTCACGAAGAAAAGCAAAACACCTAAATAATGATTGGATAAAAAACAAAAAACACATTCTCACTCTTTGCCTCTCTCTCTCTCTCTCTCTCTCTCTCTCTCTCTCTCTCTCTCTCTCTCTCTCTGAGTGCACGCGCGCGGCGCCACTGCCTCTTTCCGTCTCTCCAGCGCGGCTGCACGGGCACTCCGATCGTTGGAATATTTCTGCTTTAACCGGTAACTGCTGGATGTGGCATTGGTCTGTCTCGCCAATCTGAAGCTGATCTTTGAGTTTGGATGTTACTGCGATTTTTGTATTTCTCCACACATTCCCAAATGACTGAGGGAGGAATCAACGGGAGACTTTGTTCTCCGTCCCGCTCCTCTAATACGGCGACAGTCGGGTAAAGTTTGAACGACCGGAATGATGCTTCACCTTCCGTGAGGTTCGCAAAATTGTTCATTAATTTACGTCGACGAGGAAAACACGTCTTCTTCAGTCCAACGAGGACCTCTTTCTGGAATTACTTGTTTACTGGATTTATTCGTAAAACATGAAGAGTTTTATTGTTGAGGGTAAGTCTCAGAAATCATTTAAAAGTTATATGTATTTAATTGATTGATGTTTATCTCATAAAACAACCGATTTGTGTAGTTGTTGGCGCATATATCGCTAAGCTCAGGCGAGTTCTTCGCTAGAATGCCAGATAAGAAAATAATGTCTGAAGCTGGTAACATATAGGTTACACATTTCTAATGTTTCAGGGGCCGTTCACACCAAACACGTTTTCCAGTCCGTCCGCGCTGTTTTCATTATTATTATTATTATTATTATTATTATTATTATGTATTCTATGTAAACAAGCCGTGTCAAGTTAAAAATAACTTCAACTGTTAAAAACGCATGTCTCAGGACACCTGTCTGTTCTATTCATTGCGCTGCGTTTTTTAGCGCACGGACGCGTTTGATCTGAACGGTCTCTACACCTCATTTACACTGCAAGCGACACGATGTGACGCGATAAAACTCGAACGCTGCCGTTATAATCACCCGATGTCTGTACACTCCAAGCGCGACGCTTAGTTTTTTTCTTTTTTTTCTTTGATGAGTTTTGGTTTGTCGCGTCGCAAGCGGTGTAAATGAGTGACTCAACGTTCCACTCATATCGTTTTGATATTTGGGCGAGGAATCATCAGTTTTTGCTTTGACTTGGCACGACGCGAGAGGAATTCTACGGGAATTCTGCTCTATCCTGTCCGGTTTTATGTTTCCCAACTCGTTAGTGCGAGCTTATGAAGGGATCCGCGACATTGGGCGCTCTTCAGCCTTTATGAAGAAGACTTATGGGGTCTGCAATGGATGATCCAGGGTGTTGGTTGGTAGGAGGCTATCCGACAGGAGATGAAAGTCATTAGAAGTCCCCCTTTTCCCCTCTTCCATAATTCATAGCTATTGGAGGTCCGTACACACTTACTGGCTGACCTTTTTCTATTAAGTTTAATCAGACAGAGTGTAGCCAAGGTCTGACATTTGGATTTCATTCTACTTAGGGCGTTGATTTAGAAAGAGACGCTGTCCATGGTCCTGAAAAGACTGAGAAAAAGATACTGAGATCTGAGTTAAGCTTTCTGCTTTGCTGTTTTCAACCCAAATCTTTTTTTAGGACACCTTAGAACTGAAACAACATCAGTGCTGCATTATCCCTTGTCTAATTAGGAATTCATAGTGGACTCAGCAATGTTTGTTGCTTGCACCTGTGAGCTGGTGAACCGATCTTGCTAAAGATCACATCACAAGATATCAAGAAGCTTTGAGGGGAGGTAAAAAGCAGCAATGCTCCACCCCAATACAGCAGTGTCTGAATCCGTGAAGCTTCCCCTAAGGAAAGAAGTAGCTCACTGCACAACTCTCGACTACGCAATGCATTCTAGATTCTTTGTAACAATTAAAAGGGTATTGCATAATTAAACATAAATAAGGCAATGCCATGGCCATCCGGTGTATTTCCTCATGATTTGCTTTCTCAGGTAAATGGATACGGATTTGCGATGTTGTTTAGGATGCCAGATGGACAGATTCTTCTCACTGTGTTTAGACCCACTGGGTCTCTGCGGCCCCTCCCGCCTCACTGAGCTAACCTGATTGAGCTGAAAATACATTAAATATTCCATCATAGAGAAACTGGCAGTGTAAAGGATGAGATCGAGGGGTAGTTTAGTTGTGTAGATGGATTTGCTGGGGTAGAGAGAAGAAATGGGAAAGAAAAATGAATAAAACATTTTAATTTCCTTAATGTGTTCCGTGAAGGTATTGATATTTGGATGATAAACGATGTATGTTGGTTTTGTTGTTACTGTGGATCCTGTAATTAAAACTAAAATGAAGTGATTTTGATTGTTGACAGCCTACTAGAAAAGCTTTCTCTCATTCTTTTTGACTGTCTCATTTTTGCCCCTTTCAAGGACTTGGCAAGTAGATAATAACTGTAATTATTTCATTGACACATGTATAAGCAACATACTATATCAGGAAAATCACACCAAGATTTGGATCTCTATACTATTGTCAGTCTCCTTCACCCAGACACTTTCAAGACAGAAAAAGAACAACAAGAAAATAAATACAAATACAGTAGGATTTCAGCACCTTTGGTAACAATGCATTCCAGAGATTTGCAGTTGTACATTTCTGTAATCCATAAGCTAGACAGGCAAACTGGAGAGCCACATATATTTTTGGACTCTCGAAAATGAGAGATTTTACAATATTGTTTTTGTGTGAATAAATAATGGTACATATCTAGTTTTAACATTATTTGTACTTCATACCTTTGTTTTCATGGACAACCCACATTTGTTTTTTTTTTTATTAATTTAAAATTTTAGCATGCCACATTTACAGCCACATATCTATGGAATTTAACCATATTAATAATATTTATTTATTTTTAATCTAGAATCTAAAAGGATAACAGAATAACTTTAATACTTTTGGAGTTATAGGCACTACAACTTTGAAAAAATAAATAAATAAATAAATAAATAAATAAATTTTTTTGTACTTACATTTCAGTATATTCCAACAAGGGATGCTGAAGTCAACCGATTTTCAAAAATATATTTATCTTTTTCTGTGTAAAAATAAAATATGAAATATGATTGTAAAACTAATGATGCTTCCACCTTTCTATGGTTATTTTTTTGACCCAGTTGTCATTTTGAGGGGTCAAAATAATAGATTACTCAGTAAATATTTATCCATGGCATTTAATAGTTTGGCTTTCACCATCATTTATATGTTTCTTTCACCAGTAAAAATAAATAAATAAATAAACATATAAATATGAGCCTCTGGTTGATTTGACATAATCTTCCTTAAAACTTCAACATTATTCTTTTGCTGGTATTTCCTTCAGGAAATGCAAATCTAGTTTTAAATGTCATTTTAGTTAGTAGGCATGGTTAGCTCTGGGAATTAATAGCTTTTCAATTTAACAAATGTATATCTTGAACAAATGTTGTTTTGAGCTTGTAGCCATTGAGTCTGCAATTCGACTTTTGATTTGGAGTCATTGTCTGAAGAGCATTTTCTCAGAGAGATTTTGCAATTGTAAACATTCCATTTCCCTCCCAGTCAGTCCCTAAAACATGTTTAACATGCTGAAAACATGCCATGTACTGTAGTTCATGCATTGATGAAGTATATCTTGTTCACTCAACAAGATCCTCTCAAGAAGCATCAGTTATTTACAAATACGGAGACATCATTTCCACTTAAGTCTCATATTACCAACCAAATGATGAGGATAATCAGAATACATTGCAGAGAGTACCGACTCACAGAGCAGCTCTGTTAGAGAGGGAAGGCTCATTCTGCTGAGAAAACTCTCTGTTACAGGAATTCATCTGCTACACACGGGTGCAAAAGACAGTATCAGCTGAAATAAATTCACTTGGGTTCATGTAGAGTGAATCAGGCTAGCTTGACTGTTTTCAAACCAGTTTCCTGAACACTCCCCCTGTCCTCCACTGGTTGAGCAAACAGATAGTCCCAGGAATGTGAGGGACAGTCAGTATTTTACACTGGTGTGTATAAATGGGTATAGTTTAGTGTATGTGCTTTTCCCACCATACTTAAAGAAATGTTGAATTCTTTCTGCTGTGTTGACTTGTTGGGCTCCATCCGATGACATTTGTTATCTGGTTTGTTCATGCACATCTCCAAAAATCTGAAAAGAACAGTGCCTGGGAAAACCTGGGTGTGTTAAACCGCTTTCTCTTTATCCCTTACACGGCATAAGGAAAACGGCTTTCTCGTGTACAAGATGTTCCAGAATGCCAGTTTCTGCAAAAACCCTGGAATAAACCGTTTTCTTAAGTGCATGTAAACAGGGTCAAAGTTTCTGTGCCGGGCTGGTTGGACGCTCAAAAAAAAAAAAAAAAAAAAAAAAAAAAAAAAAGAGCAATCTTTTGATAACACCACAAATCCAAACAATTAATTTTATGGGGGGAGAAATCTACCAATGGATGGATTACTAATATTAATATATAATGTCTCTGCATATTTACCAGGAAACAGTTGATTTCAAAGCAGTTTGCAAGGCATCACAAAATGGCTCCTGCACAGAAAGCAGCTGGAAGCTTCTCTAGAGTATTTTGGAGTGAGAAAAATATCAAGGTCACAGATCTTTCTCTTTTTCTGCCAGATAGTCTTTAGATTGACAGCAAACATCCAACCGACTGCTACATGTTGCATTTTATTGTCTAGAAACAACAAAAGCATGCTGGATCTTTATGTCCAAGATTCTTGCACATGAATCTTGCCATTATTCAACATACTGTGTAAACAAAAAACAAATCAGCCTCTTGAGCTCTCGTGTTGACAGCAATACAAAGCAAGCCATTATCACATAGATCAGTTCTAATTATTGCTTTTGTAAGTGTAAACCGGGTTGCTCAATGATGTCAGTCGTTGAGATGGCAGCATTGTCAACCGTTTAAAATAAGTTACAGAGAGACCGGAAACCCCACTTTATAGCCAGGAAGCAATTAATGACTCATTACGGATATAGATCAGTGGTTCTCAACTAGTGGATCGCAGGTTCTAACAGAGTCACAGACAGCAGGAAAAAACAAAAAACAATGCTGAATGCAAATAATAAAATGCAACTAACCATTAATAGTACATCGTTAGGATAGCAAAATATAAAGGCTTATTAACTTTTAGAGTGCCTCCCAAATCTTTTGTTGATGATGTCAAATAAAACTCTCTATTTTGATGCAAATTCATGTAACTTTGCCAAATTAGGCAGATGGCAAAATGGAAAGGTTGCATGACATGCCCTCATTGTAGAAAACAATTTTAAAAAATTACACTGGGTAAAAGAAAATACTGAAAACTCCAATTCAGCCTATGTCATGTTAAAAAAATTCCATACTGTTGGGCCTAACAGTTGATGGTAGTAAATGTTAATAAATGAATACATGTTTGATTTTTAAGACATTTTGTTTCTTTTTGGTCTATAAAATTGTTGGTTTTGTGTTGATTTGCCATTTGATGTTCAATGTAAAATCTTGGTCTTGAAGCAAAACATTTGAGAACCAATGATTTTGAGGATATGGAACAAATTGATTGTATATATTCATTTAGAACAACAACAGCTATAGGCATGAATTAAATATAGTGCTATCAAGAAACATAAAACAAAGATATTGAAACATTTAATTACCTGTGCTGTTCACATTCATTTCATTGATAAATACCCGAACTGTATGCCAACAATTGTCTCATTTGTTTCTATTTTTATTTCTCCTAAGGAATTTTAGGAAAAACATCTAAAACAAAGTCCATACTCAATCTATAGTCTGTACCCAGTACATAGTGAAACCTTTCAGCAATAACATTTTCTTGCAGGTTTTTCCTTGACAAATTATGCAATTGTATGGAACTTAGGTTGGAGGAAACACTTAGAATACTAAAAATACAAGCTTTCTGTATCTCGTGGGTTCCCAAAGCTGTATGTAGCTGATGCTATGTTATGCAACATTGGTGGATTCAATTCTGCCCTTAAAAAATAATAAATGCTGTTGCATCTAGTGTGAATAGTGCAGCAAGTAGACATGTTGAGAGACAAGGAAATGGTTAGAGATGCTTGAATAGGCAGACTCAAGTAAACCTTATCAAATCCTCCCTTTATGTGAACTTAATCCAAAGCAATAATCTAACATGCATTAGACATGCCGTGTGCTCAACTGAGTAACCAAACTGCATCAATTGAGTGACCTTTTAAAGATGCACTTCAGCAAGTTTGCAATCAGTAGGCAACATGGGTTGTTTGTCTTGTGTATGACTATATGGTGAAATCTGCTCTGCAAAATAAGCCTAGCAGTCATGCCTCGAGGAGATATGAAATGGTGTTACTGGCAGCTACAAGTGCTTAAACTACATGTGGCAGCTTTTGACTACTAAAATGCTTTTCGATCTAGCAGTGAAACTTTATTTATTTCAAAACTTAAATCTGTGAAAAAGTATATCTTTGTGAGGTGCCATAATTGTTGTGTAGCATTTGCAACGTTGTAATCTCGCAGAGTGTTTCTACCATCCTGTAATCCATACAATTACATAACGTGTCAGGGACAAACGCGCAGGAAAATTTTATTGCTCAAAAGTTTCACTATTACTGAGTATGGACTATGGATTAAGTATGGACTTTGGTTTATATGTTTCTCCTAAAATTAATTACAGCACAGCTAAGATACATTTTCAATATCTTTGTTCATTTTTCTTGGTGGCACTATTTTTATTTTCGCCTAATAGTTGTTGTTGTTGTTCTTGATGCATGTACACTATACAATCCATTTGTTCCTTATCCTCAAAATCAGTGGTTCTCAAATGCTTTTGCTTCAGAACCAAGATTTTACATTGTATGTCAAGTGGCAAATCAACACAATACCAACAGTTGTTTAGTAAAAAAAAAAAAAAAAGTAGCTAAATATCCTTAAAATCAAACATACATTTTTAATTAACATTTAGTAATATTACAATCAACTGCACAGGCCATTCAGTGTGCAAAATTAATAACATTATATAGACTGAATAGGAATTTTCTGTATTTTCTTTACCTTGCATAGGTTTTTTTTTTTTTTTTTTCCAGTGTTTTTTTATGCAAGGCTGGGACTAGTATTATTGTAAAACATTTTATTAAAGTCTATATTTAAAAGGTATAGTACAAGCTAAGCTCAATCAACAGCATTTGTTGTATAGTGTTGATTACCACAAAATAAAACTTGTTTATTATTAAACACTTGATTATTTAAAAAAAAAAAAAAAAAAAAAAAAAAACAATGGAAAAAATCACAGTTACAGTAAGGCATTTACATTGGAAGTGAATTAGGCCAGTCCATAAACTTAAAAATACACTCTGTTTCAAAAATATAGCCACAAGATGTAAACATTATTCATGTTAACATGATCCAAAAATATTTGTTCTACATGATTTTAGTGTGATTTAATCGCTTACCAGTATTACAGCGTTAACCGGCGTTGTTATCATGACAACAAAATTGTAATATTATTACATTTATTATTATTATTACTACATATTACATTTACACAAATAAGGTTAGTAATAGTAATAGTAATTTTATCACTCTAAAATCATGTTTTCAACAAATACAGTATCATGTTGACATCTTGTGGCTATTCTTTTGAAATAGTGTGTATTTTAATGTTCATGGACTGGCCTCATTCACTTCTATTGTAAGTACCTTACTGTAACTGTGTTTTTTGCTGTCATATAAATGTCTTATAATAATTTATAATACTACTTATCATCATAAGTAAGTTATTTTTTTTATTTTTTATGCCTCAAATCATGTCAATTGAACTTAACTTGTATTGAGCCCGGAACATTCCTTAAAATTTCAGATTTTTACATTTCCAAAGCCATATGCTATTATTAGTAATATCTAGACGCTAGAGCAAATGCTACTGTTAATTAGGGTCCACTCATCTAACATCTAACCATACACTTTCCTGCATTCAATTCTGCATAAATGTTTGTATGTAAAAACATTTCAGATACTGCCTGGTCAGAGTATCTAATTGCACCAAACACAGCGCCTTGGAACTCACACCATAATTGACAAGAAGTGGACATACAGTAAAGTGTCCCTCTGAGGATTAGCTCCAGACAACCACCACTTTCTCCCATTTAAAGCAAACAGTAAAGCTTTAAATGAACAAGTGCGCTTGCTCTCATCTTTCAAGCTGCAGTAGCCTGGCTGTGTTCTTTGGCAAAGATTAATTAATGGTTATTCAACCTCTTTTTTTCCTCATTATAGTACCTGAATATGAATGCTACAGCCAGCAACCATTTATAGCCAAACACGCCCATAGTAATGAAACATTCATTCTTTAATCTGGATATGAGCATTATCTGTGAGTAGCTGAATAGAGTTCATGACGGATGGGCTGGTAAATAGTTAATCAGACCGAATACAGGATGACCTTAAATTAGGTGCATGACTGGAGCCATTGTCTGGACTATAAGTCACTCTCTCGCCTCATCGTTTTTTCTCTTAGTATCTGTGTTTGATCATCTACACCCACCTTTACTCTCTGTTTCTGTCGCTTTTTCTCACTGTTTCACTCCAGCAACCATGAATTTGTAGACCTTTAACACCACAGATCCATTAGCAGCTATCTTTTTGCATCATCTCTTACTGTAGAAATCAGCACAATTCGACTGTAAGAGCCAGAAGGTTTGCGTTCATGCGTTGACAGAAGTTCTATACGATATAGATTTCTACTTCGGGTTTAAATCAAATAGGATTAGAGGGTCACAGTTTATTGTACATTCTGTTATTTAGGTCAAAACAAAATTTTCTTGGGGAATAACACACTAGATAATGGTATATTGGACATTTTGGACATTTGAGGTTCCAGTGAGTACAATCATGTGTTGTACCTATAGGGGAAAAAAAATACACACGATATCTCTTAATCTCTTAAAAAAAATAAATAAATAAATAAATAAACCTCTTCATTTTATCTAGAAATCTTTTAACATATCACTAGTTTCTTCAAGACAGCAATGAGATTAAATGGTGAACAAATCTAACGTTACAGTATCCACTGCTGTTATCCACTAGTCCAAACACAATTTGATCAATTATCAATGTACGACAGCAAACAGATAAAGTTACTGCAAAAGTTATCATTGATAAATAACGTTAATCTAACATTAGCTATGTTTGGTAACGTTAACGTTAGCTGTTAGTCTCCTGCTTATGTCGACTGACATATCCGGCTGCTTGTCATGAAAAACAGTGTATAATGTATGTAATGTTATATTTTGCTAATTATCTAACATTAACGTTATTTCCAGTGGCTCTGACAACATAACTATTTTCAGCATGTGAGGAGCAAGTTGGCTCATCATGTTATGTTAGGCTATTTGTAATGTTAACTAATCATGTTGAAGTAACGCTGCTGTTTTAAGCTTAATGTTTGTACCCTTGATTTTCAGATCATGAGCATTTTTAAATATTTCAAGAAGAGAGAGCGAAATCCACCACCAGATGAGGAAGAAACAGCTACAGTGGTAGCTAGCTAGGATAGCTAGCATAGTTAAATGGCAAGTCAATAGCTAAACAGATTATTCATAGGCTTTTGTCAAGAAATAGAGTAATGTCAAAAAAGAGACAGCTTCTCCAGGTAGCAGAAGAGACAGCAGGGGCAGCAGGAGAAACAGCCTCAGCTGACTCTCATAGAGGGACAGACATTAAGAGGGTGTAGCAGGGCAGGTACTTCCCATAGGGGCAGCAGGGGAGACAGCCTCCCCTGAAGGAGGGACAGCAGGTGATTTTGACAGCAGAGAAAAGGGTAGTAGGTCAGAGTTGTTTCAGATCAGTTTTTGAACTGCGTTAAACTCCTTCTCGTTTACCATGCTTTGTGGGTGTGACTTTTTTTGCCATGTCATCACCATTCATATTTATACAATCAGTGTGTTTACGATTAAAGGTGCAGTATATAAGATTCAAAATGTTTTGTTATTAATGACACCTGTGGCCGTTAAGTGAACTGCAGCCAGCTACCTTTGCTTGTGCTTGCACTTGTGACGTAACGTACAAAGAGACTGAACATGATTCACCGACATCATGCTAACAGGTGAGGTAGCATAATTAAAATTACACAGTTATGATTGTACAAACTTTGATACTGTATATTATATTTGGTGGATGATGACAGCAGCTGTTTATAAAATAGACTGTACATTATAAATATGTTGACACAGTTCAGTATTGATGTGATTCCATCACAACTGTCATTTTGATGTATCGATGTGCTATTGTTTTATAATAATAGATTGTATATATTTTCTGTATAACCAAGTTACGTTACACTAATGAATAGGTCTTTTTGCATTATCTTGAACATTGTCTAGCGTTCATTTCATGTATTATTGTAGTTTACCTTGCTGAATAATTACAGATTAACATTGTTTATGTCAGTTACTGTGAATCAGCATACCTCAAATATGGAAATATATAAATATCAGTTTCATAATATTTCATTGTTTTCATTTCAGGAATCCAGCTCAGAAATATATGCAGCTCCAATAGATGAAAGCAGTGACAGTGATGATAGAGGAAGAGGGAGGGCAAGAGGAAGGGGTCATGGCAGAGGTGCAGGTGGAGTGCAGGGCAGGGGAAGAGGCAGAGCCCGGGGGAGGGGGAGGGAAAGAGCAGGAGCCGATTATGTTACGGAGGAGGACAGACTCCAAAGCTTGTGGTCAAAATCCAGAGAGGTGTCTCAGCAGGAAGGCCCATATGGAACTTTATTGTCTTGATGAGGACATCCTACATTTGGCTAGACAGACATGGAACAACATTCTTGCACTCACTGACAGACAGGACCCAGGGGTAGATAACAGAGAGTATCGGTACTCTGCATATCGCCAGTTCACCATCTGGCAACATACATATCTGGGAACAGGGTGGTAATACCGAGCTGCTGCGTGTGGCGAGTAAGAGACAAATTCCCTGACTCCTTTAGCAACTATGTTGGCTACAAGGAAGCACAATTTAGGTGAAATTAAAAACTGTGTGTGATGTTCCTGTGTGTACATTCTTCCAACATAATTTTTTTAATTTATTTTTTATTTGTTCTACACTGTTTTTTATTTTATAAAAGTAAAACAAAAAACACAAAATTATATACAATCTATATTTACAATGTCCATATATATCTATATCTATATCTATCTATCTATCTATCTATCTATCTATATATATATATATATATATATATATATATATATATACACAGTATATATATATATATATATATATATATATATATATATATATATATATATATATACAGTATATGTATATATATATATATATATATATATATATATATATATATATATATATATATATATATATATATATATATATGAAGTATTTATACTATATATATATTATTATTTTTTTTTACAAGTTTTGTTAGCTTTAATAAATAAACAATTGTTCTGTAAACATTTTTATTTATTTATTTATTTATTTATTTTTGCTCCATTTGCTCATTTAGCAGAAGTCATCTACTATATGAAAACAAAATAACAAGAATTAGGTACACAAGTATTTCCCCAACCCATTCTGATAAGGCACAAGTTCCAGGAAGTATTTGTTCCAGCTGTAGTCCTGCTCAGCTGATCCAGCATATGACATTATGCTGATTGGTGATTGGAAATAGAGCTACCTGGACAGAGAACTCAGGTGTGCATTAGGAGAGCTGGAAAAAAAAAAAAACTTCCTGGCACTTGTGCCTTGTATAACTTGGTAAAGATGACCTACACAACTGACAATTCAACCAGTAGAAAAATCACATGGTTATGCATCAACAGTAATCTATAAAGTACAAGCATGGGTGTCATTTTGTCTGTAAAAAAAAAAAAAAACCACGAGACCGTTGATGAAATTAAATGAATTTACAGTAGCATATAATCAACAGAATAGGTGATTGAGCAGGAAAGGTAACAAACATTTTTAAAGCATTGTAGAAAAGTGCATCTTGACGTTACGGGGCAATACTTATAGGCCTGAATTACCTATTGTTGCAGGAATCATAAACAAAGTGGATCCTTATAGATAGATCTGATAGTACTGTATGGGGGTGGTGGACATATCTGTCCTCTTCTGATTTGTGCCTGGGCCAGTTCAGCTGATGGTGGAGGCACAACTCCGGGAAGACCACCAAGAGTCCGTGGGTCGTCCATCCTGAGACTTCTCCGTCTACTGATTCCCCCAGCAGAGTTCAAATGTTTTCCTAGGATTTTACGCTGCAGTTGAGGGATGTAGCTGTAGTCCTTGGCAACCTTCATTGTGTGGACACGGTAACGTTTGGATTTCTTACTGTATATTCTCTTTTGTCTGCAAGACAAAACGTACTGTGTGGTTTTCCATTTAGGAATTTTCTAATTCTATCAAGTCACACCCACCTCCGTGTTTGCATGATTCTGTAATGAACTTGAGTTATCAGAATTTATTTGTTCATCTAAAATGAAAATGTAATGCTTTCAAAAGTATGACTTACGAAACTTTGCCTTTGCGGTTGACATGCACCGGCTGGTGGTTGTAATCCAGTGAAGCGAGGAGTGTCCTTGCTTCATACACTGGAGGAGAAAAGGCAAACGGCTTACCAGCGTACATAAGAATGTGGTTCTGAAAGGACTCGAGATCTGAAGTTGACCTGTAATGCAAAGATAACATTTTCAAACATTCATCAATCAATACAACTACATTTGACATATGCTTATTACACAAACATCTCATCATATTGATAGTTTTCCAATAATATTACTATTCATTATTGTAGTAGATCATGTATGTCTATTACACTTTCTTCAAGACTGATAATGGGGAGTCTGTCAATGATATTCTGTAGTGCACCACCAGCTCGGCGGGGGTAAAAAAAAAGTTATGAAAATAGATATAGGCAGTGCCAAATACAAATGAAAGTTATCAACAACACAGAACTGCATTAATATTTATACATTTTGGGCATTTCGCAATACATACCGCATATACGCACATTGGTGGGACATTACCAACATCTGAAAAGTCAGAAGCCACGTCACCCTCCAAATCATGCCTGTTCTTCATCTATTACAACTGAGTCTTCCAAAAGGACCAAGGATTTAATGCTACACACAAAACAAGTCTGAGTACATATTGGATAATAAATAAAAACAACCACACAATGTAGAAGCACCGAATAAGATTCACAGTGGACATATTGAGATAATTTCTAGGCATTATAAGGAATCACTTACCTTTCTTCCAAAGCCTCTAAACCTTGTTCCTCTGCTAGTGGTCCAACTTCTGCCACTCCAAAGTCATCACTGTACACATAACAATACAATGTCACTAAATAACCGTGTGTGCAGCAAGGCTAAACATAGGCATAGGCATGCATGTGATCTGTTATTATAAAACCACACAGTGTTGTATTTGGATATTGGTAATGTTGACATTGGCAAAGATTCATACACAAAGTTAGAGATTTAAAACAAACTTACCGATCAGAATCATCTCCGATTGTTGATGCTGGATGGCACAGCAAACTTGGTTGCTTACTTGGTGTTGATGTTGTAAGGCCCTGACTTGCCATTGCTGTGGCTGTTTTCTTGTGATAGCTGAAATTTTTTTTATAATACATGAAAATAAATAAAAGTAATATTTACAATAACGGTAGTATGTGTAACATCCAAAAATTATATTTAAAATATAGGCTCCATGACACTAACTAGCTTGCCTTTTGAAAACTACTTATCAGCTAACATAATTACACAGATCAATCATTATGGCACTATATTTCACATGCATTGCAGTTATGTAAGCTTACCTTTCCAATAAGAAGAATGCCAATTCAGGGTCGGTTTTGATAACCAAAACCGAACGAAGGTCCCTCCAGGAATCAAATGTCCTGCCGATGTTCACTCTAGTTTTCGCTCGACCACGATCACATTCCAGCATAGCGGGACGGGATTCAGTAGATAAATGTTTTGTTTTTGTTTTTTTTTTTTGGCTTACTCAGAGTTTATGTAGAAGTCGGTGTTGCGCTGGGAGCCGGACGTTTGCTGGATTGCATCTCGTTACCTAGTGTTGCAGACTGTCTGTTGTTGAGGCAAGGCTCTCCAGAGCACGCATAAACGTCACATCCTTTGGATTTTCCCGGCAAAAGCGACCCGCTCCCTTCGCATAAAAATCAGTCTACAGGCTTTAATAGGCAACCTAGGAAGTCTGGGAAGGGCTCATTTTTTAAGTTGCGTTACAAGCCGTTCACACATTGGCAAAAAAAAGCTGAATATTACATGAAAAATGTTACATATTGCACCTTTATATTACTACTAGAGCACAAAATTGTTTACAAGAGCACATAGTACTTCAAAGATCTAGCCTCTTAATTTTTCTCTCAAATTGCACCAGACTGATGCATTTAACTTTAATATGTTCTTCCGGGGAGCATGCTCCTGGACACTTTTTGTTTCTATTTGTATTTCTACTTAGAAATTTTAGGAGAAACATCTTTAAGTTGGTACTTAAATGAAACATAACTCAGAGCGCCATGATCTGTCCTGAATGTTTTGAACAAGCAACCTTTGAGCAATAGAATTTTCCTCTGGGTTTTAATGTTGAATTACTGGTTACAGTACAAAGGAACTATTAATCTGGACCTCAAGGGACCTATGGAGATAAGGCACAGCCAAACACAATATCATTTTACATAAGAATATAACTGCTTTAGAACTGGCTCTTGCTGGGATCTGAGACAAGTACATTTTTCAAATTCTAAACAAATAACCAAACTAAATTGAATTTATCTGTGTTAACTGATATTGTTGAGTAATACAGAACAATCAAGTGTTGACAATAAGTGCATTTGGAAAAATCTTAGTTTAGTACATCTCTTGTTTAGGTTGAGGACAGAAAGTTCTCCAAAGTTTCTTTAGTGAAAAATATCTTATAAACAGAATCATTGTGGAGCAACAACGAAATACTGATTCCATTTACGCTGCTTCTTATTAAAATTTCAGAAGTGCAAGCACTCTTAGATGGCTTTCTCCTCTGAGAAAATAAAAATCAATGGGTAAAGGATAGAAAAAGAATCACAGACAGATAGACAGACAGAGAGAGAGAGAGAGACAGACAAATAGCTAGACAGAGAAACAAAGGCACAAAGTGAATGGTTGATATATCCACAGGAGGCACAAAACACCCTATAATAAAATGAAACAGCAAAGCTTGTAAGTGTGAAACATGTGCTGTATACAGAAGAATAAAGTCTTAAATTTCATCATAAGCCTAGTTCAAAACAAGCAATGTATCTGCATTATGGAGTCAGGCCTGCACAGAAAATGATCTTTACCCTTACAAAAAATAACTGCAGTTTTTTTAAAATGTCGTACAAGTGTGGCAAATTAGACGCAGTATTACTGCAGTACTGAAAACTGCAGGAATACTGCATCCAAATTACCAAACTTTCACTGCAATACTGAAAACGTCAGGCATATTGTGTCCAAATTACCACACTTGTGCTGCACTACTGAAAACTGCAGGAATACTGCATCCAAATTACCACTCATGTACTGCAGTATTGAAAATTGCAGGAATACCTCTCAAAATTCAACACTTGTAATGCAGTACTTAAAATTGTAAGAATACTGTGTCCAAAATACCACACTTGTACTGCATTTCTACTGTTGTTCTCTAGAACTGCACTCTGCACTCCTACACTTAATACATTTGCTGTACTTTCATACATTCTTAAAAACTTGACCAATGCGGGGGCCTGGGTAGCTCAGCGAGTAAAGATGCTGACTACCACCCCTGGAGTCGCGAGTTCGAATCCAGGGCATGCTGAGTGACTCCAGCCAGGTCTCCTAAGCAACCAAATTGGCCCGGTTGCTAGGGAGGGTAGAGTCACATAGGGTAACCTCCTTGTGGTCACCATAATGTGGTTCGCTCTCGGTGGGGCGCGTGGTGAATTGTGCGTGGATGCTGCAGAGAATAGCGTGAAGCCTCCACATGTGCTATGTCTCCGTGGTAATGCGCTCAACAAGCCACATGATAAGATAAGTGGATTGATGGTCTCAGACGCAGAGGCAACTGAGATTCGTCCTCCGCCACCCGGATTGAGGCGAGTCACTACGCCACCACAAGGACTTTTCAGTACTGAAAACTGCAGGAATACTGCATCCAAATTACCACACTTGTACTGCAATACTGAAAACTGCAGGAATACTGTGTCCAGGTTACCACACTTGCACTGCAGTACTGAAAACTACAGGAAAACTGTGTCCAAATTACCACACTTGTACTGCAGTACTGAAAATCGCAGGAATAAAGCATCCAAATTACCACACTTGTTCTGCAGTACTGAAAATTGCAGGAATAAAGCATCCAAATTGCCACACTTGTACTGCAATTCTACTGTTATTCTCTAGAACTCACTTTGCACTCCGACACTAAATACATTTGCTACACTTCTGTAAATTTATTGGCATTCAAATGTTTAAGAAGGTTTAAACGTTTTTAAAGATGTGCCTGGCTATTAAGACACCTGAGCATAAGTAACGCAATATTTCAAATTAAACATTCACTAGCAAATATAAAAGTATAAAATAAAAATGAAAAAAATTGAAAAAGTTAAACACGAAAAAATTAAAAACATGAAAAAGTTAAAGGCATCCTTTTTCACAAATTATCAGAGCAAGTGTCATGAACATGTGATATAGTACATGCCGTGCACAGTACAGTACATGACCTCTATACTACAGTACTGTACAGAACACCCATCACTGGCAATGTTATTTAAAATATATAATTGCATGAATTTTTATAGTTAATCACAGATTTTGAAAATGCTGAAATATGACTTTCTATATATATATATATATATATATATATATATATATATATATATATATATATATACGTCTTATTTGTCAAGATGCATATTAATGTGCATGTGTAGAAATGTTGGAAATTATTCACATTAATAAAGTTACGTTCCCGCTACACCACACTGAGTGGGAGCTCTTACATACATGAAAAATTGAAGAAAAAAGGTTGCGCTAATCTAACTTTTCCCTATATTTTCCACATTTTCTCTACTGTATGTGGTATATGTGGGGCTCTTCTCTCTCTCCCTAGAGAGAATGTGTGTGTTTGATTGCATGCTAGAAAGAGAGAGAGACCATGCGCGCAACTGATGATGCGCTCTCATCCCAGCGCAAGAGAAATAAAAGCTTGACCAAAGTGCTCCGTGTTCACTCAATTTATACATTAGCATTATTCCAAATATATTTGCATAGCCTATATTTTAAAATGTATTTTCACAAAATACACAGAACGCAGTTTGTGGACTAAGGACTATTCCTCTTGCTATCACCATATGGAACAAGCGCAACTGAATTAATGTGATCCCTGAATAGTAGGCACCAACCCAACACGCTGACTAGTGAGAGAACTAACCAACAAGTCAACTAAACCGTACACCCTCTAATACAAATATTACAATATTACATGCGACTGACCACATGTGAAGCAAATTTCCGGGTTTGTGGGGTGACCAAACTCACTTTTCCACCATTAATTAATTGTTATCCGAATGCATGAGTTTTATCACAGAGGAGCCATGCAAATTTTGCTTCACACATCACTCTGAGAAACAATGACCATCCACATAGGGCTTTGTTTTGCTTTTAGTGCTAATACTGCCCCCATAATTATACTTCATCCGAATAGTCCGGTAAGACAGAAGCACAATGAAGCACTGAGGAAACGCTGGCTGCTTAACTCCACTGAGTCACGTGAATGAGTCTTTAGTTTGATGCATCTGCATTTGTTTTGTAGAAAAGAAAATTACAGTTAAGAGGTCTTTTCTCCATTACTTTGTTGGTGTGTGTTTGTTTGTGGTGTGTGCATCTCTGTGTAAGGTCCCCCTGGTTACATCGCAAAGGTTCTACCCTATTGCAACTACTGTTTAGATAGATCTCACACAGAGTAGAATAGAATGCCAGAATCTAATGTCAAATTAGTAATTATGTTAATCACGTTAAAATAATAAACAATATGTCAAACATAGTAAATTAATCGCATGCATTAATTTCGACAGCCCGAGTTTAGTTGCTTTAGAATTGCAGTTTTGTTCAATGTGAAAACTGCATTTGCAATCGAAGCTCCATTTATACTGCAGTACAGCTGTTTAACTGCACTGAACTGCATGTGAACTACACAAACTACAGCTGCACTGCATTGATTTTGCAATTTACTGCAGTTATACCAGTGTGGAATGCAGGTATATTTCACTGAACTGTAGTATTACTACACTGACCAGCAATTGTACTGTAGTGCACAATACAGTACTGCAGTTAAAAGTTATTGTAAGTGCAGTACAGTTTGTCACTGTGCACAAAACTGCACTTTTGACTACATAGATTGCAGTAATACTCCAATCAGACTGCAGTTTAACTGCAGTTCATTTTTGTAAGGGTATACTGTCATTTGTCTGCTTGGAGAAGATTTAAGTTTGGTATATCTGACAGTTAGAGACAATGTGAATGTTTGACCGTATCTGCACGGCATCAAACACATGATTACAGGACAAATGGCATCAATGTTATGGGTGATTTTTCATTCGCTGGGCACATTGTGAGTGTTGCTTACAAAGAGTGAACTAGGTGAACTCAATGCAGATGTTATGGTGCATGGTAATGGAGTTTTCTGGGGCATTCTAGCTTCATCAGTCCAGACATAGAGCAGAGAGAAAATCATACTTTAAAATTGAAATCCAGCAGAGGCAGAGAGAACTGGAAAGTTTAACTAGATTTTCATAATGCATATTCTGAAGAGTTGTGCTTGCTCATGAAATACTTGCCACCACAATGCAAGTGTGCTTAAGATGGTTGCTAGTGTGTTGCTAGGTAGTTGCTGGTTGCTAGGGTGTTCTGGGTGGTTGCTAGGTGGCTGCTTTTTATGTATCACATCACAGCTCTTTCCTGGTGAAATGAACAGTAGAGGTGCTACAACAACTATAATGCCTTTAATGGCCAGCATCGTCCAATTATTGCCAACCATGGTAAAATAAAATGTAGCATTATAAATTCTGAATCTATGTACTAATTACATGTGTCCCATGTCTGCTAACCATGTTGAGATGTGCAAACATCATCTGCAACCTGAAACTAAACTTTTGATGTTAAGAGTGAATGCATTTGTCTGCATATGAAAGTTATAGGATGCTCCCTTGCTCTCTATTTAGAAAATGACTTAACCTCCAGTGTGCTGTCTGTCTGCACTGGTCTCAGAACAGTTTAAAATACATCTTATTTTCTTCCTAATTCCATTTAAAGCCTCTGAAAGCAACTTTTTTCATGGATTAGCCCATTGATTCTCAGTGTGATAATGCATAGTATGCACAGTCTGAATATAGGATTTCTAATAGAAAAAAAGGCCTATACTCCTCGTAAGTAGTCATTGTGTTTAACAGCGTGCCGTTTCACGATAAATCACTCAAATAAAAAAAATGGCATATTGGATGAGACTAGAGACTCTAATCTTTTGACTTAAGCAGGGTGTTCTGAACTAAGATCAGTTGGTTTAAATGAAATTAAATCACGCATAGCATATAGTGAAGACAAAACACAAGTTTGCGCAGGAGGATGCGTGGTTGCACAAGGTGAAAAACCTCCTCTGTATTGGAGAAAATTTTACTCTCTTAGTGAACATTTCACCTCGGATCAACAAGGCTTTAAACATCCTAGGAGACAAAACACAAAGACAAAACACTCAAATAAAGATCTGAAATCGAGATCCCAATATGAATCTGGTTAGAACTTAGAGAACTCCTTTAGACCCAATCAAATACTCAAGACAGTGGATGGAAATTGTTATCCAACAGAACAAATTGGAATGCAATCTGTCACTAAATAAAGTCGCTGTGGAAAACCCGACTGCTGTGACTAACCTTGAAGCAAGAAAAGCCTTCACAGTGTACAGACTCTGTGAACATGGCCTTGCCTTGGAGACAGGCAGAAACAGACATTCCTGGACAGACTGTGCTCTTACTAGACATAAAATGAGGTAGAAACAGAACTAGACTGATCGACCTCATGTCCTAACCATGCACAAATTAAGAACATGTTGTTTCAGGGTTTGGAAACCACCACAAAGAATTTCAATTGAAACATAGGCAAAACATTCTGAAACAGAGAAAAATAGCTTTTGATTGTCCAACCAAATGTGCACTGCATTTTCTCTGAATCTGAGTTAAGCGAAACACATCTGTCACCAGATAGATCACAGATTTCGGTCATAATTAAGTTTTGACACAATGGGCAACCAGTGTAACAATTGAAGCATAGACTGATTGTATGTACATACAGTACATTATAGGAAAATGTAATTCCTGACAGATTGCTTTTTCATAGATCATAGGCTTAATGGAGGTTCTCATTTTCATTTAAATATCTGCCTTGTCTCAGATGTTTCTTTTAAAACTCCTTCAGAGATATAAAAATAGACAGAAATGAGATGATTGTTGACATAAAGATAGAGTAAAGCTATAAAATTAAAGGAATATTCTGGGTTCAGTACAAGTTAAGCTCAATTGACAGCATTTGTGACAATGTTGATTACCACAAAAAATATATTTTGAGGCTACATCTGGGCTACAGTGAGGCTACAGTGAATGAGGCCAATTTGTAAATGTTAAATTACGCACTGTTTCAAAATTATAGTCACATGACGTAAACAATATGTGTGTTAACATGATTTTAGTGTGATAAAATCGCTTACTAAACTTTTCTGTGAAAAGTTCAATTCAATTTTACAACTTCGTTGCCATGATGATGTAATCCTAAAAACTATGTTTTAGCTCAGTTTCTAAGCTTCACATTTCTGTCTTTAAACCATCTAAAAATCAGCCACATTTTAAGTGCCTCACTATTTTGCTATGCCGTTGCTTTCTTTTACAGTATGTTTAATGTTTATACATGCTTTACTTATATAAACATTAACTATTAAAGAGTTAGTCCATCCAAAAATCTAAATTCTTTAATGATTTACTTACCTTTAAGCCACTCCAGATATGTATGACTTTCCTTCTTCAGCAGAACCGAAATAAAAAATGTTATAAGCCCTTTTCAGCTCTGTATGTCCATACAGTACAAGTAAATCGGTGCCATTAGGCTGCTGACTATTTGACAGTCCAAAAGGCATATTTAGGCAGCATAAAAGTAATTCACATGACTTCAGTCGATCAATTAATGTCTTCTGAAACGAATCGATGCGTTTGTGTAAAAAATTAATTGATGAGTTAAAATACCTCGCGTCTCTTGATTGCATCCCAAAAGAATAATGGCACCGACGAAGCGCTCGCGCATTGGTTCGCCATCACTCCGTTGGGGAATATTCTCTTATTCCAGCCCCCTCATTATGCGGCCAGACTTACGATTGATCCCCTCCACCGCGAGCAGTTCACTTCGAAAGGGGAGGGGAGAGAGAGAGAATTACTGTCCGTTCGCACTCCAACCTTCTCAGACACGAAGCCGAAATCCAAACTGCCCCTGCACACGGAGCTCCAATCTGGAGGCCGTGGAACTGGAACAAGTGAGGATAACACCTCGTGGTGAGAAATTGCAAGCTTCGAATAGTGCCGCTGTCCTTGATGACACAAAGCGAGCACCTTCATGGATCCCATGACGTTGCTCCCTAGGGGCGTCGCTTAAGCGGCATCAGCCAATTAATTGGTGTGATTGTATAAGGGCTTCAGACCACGTGACACTCAGAGCATGTCCCAATGCGATTACGCAACTCGAGTTCCTACGAAATGGAATGGTCTGTGCTTATTGAAACTTGAATCACTTTTAGAATGAAAATGCAACTTCCGGATAGCGCTCACCATTGTTTATGAGATCATGATAACTTCCTGGCTCCTACAGGACCAGAACTGATGTCTCGTGAGGTTGTTCATGCAACACTCTATCAGTAGAGCTAGAGGGAATTGTGTTCACATTTGAATTGACACGAAAATGTCTGATGGGGGATGGTGCTTGTCAGTAATCCAACTTAATGGGGTGATTTCAGGGTACATGAATTTTTGGAAGCAACATGTCGACTTTCTTTGTGATCATGTTGGATAAGTCTGGATGCTCTTCATGGTGAATTTGACTTTTAGCCTCCACGTCCTTGTCAATAATCCTCCTCAAAAACAGGTGTCGTGGTGTTTCAGGAAGGGACTAGTTTTCTAGTTGTCTCATTGAATATCGTTGCTCTTGGAAATTCTCACATTATGGAAGCAAATCATGTTACAAATGCCGTTTAGTGTTGACTTCATGAGCAAAGGTGTAGAGAGGAGAAAGATGGAGAAACGAGGTGCTGTTTTTTGAGTAGAGAGCACTAGTCTTATTATAATTTAGAGCTGATAAGTATTCTCTATAGGCAGTTTTCTTTGGGTCTCAGGTGTGTGTGACCATATTGGAGATGAGTAATTGTAACAATAAGTAATTGACAGGGCTGGGGTGTGGTGCATGTAGATTATCCTTGTATAGATATTAGAACATGGTAAATTAAATGTGACCACAGTCTCCCTGGTGAATTGACTACTTAAAGTTATCTCACATCTGTCTAAGGCAGGCGAAGGGGTGGAGGTAGGACAGGATATGAATCTGTCTCTGAAAACTTGGCATTAGTGAAGTGTTATGGATTTTCCAACAGTGGATGACATTGTTTGTCCACACATCACAAAACGAAGCTTGTCCAGTAACAGGCCAATACCCAAATCCCTGGCAGCTGATTCTAATATTCAAGCAATTTCATACAAAAGAGTGCTTTTGTACTGAATAAGTGGCACAGATAATCACAGTTGCTGATATTCAGTGAAACAGTATGACTGTGAGAAATAGGGCTAACATTTTAGACACAATATGAGCAGTTATTGTCTATATTCAGAGGTGGGTAGTAAAGAGCTACATTTACTCTGTTACATTTACTTGAGTAACTTTTTGGAGAAAATTTACTTTTAAGAGTAAGTTTATTATTGGGTACTTTTCACTCTTACTAATATTTTTTTTTTACTTTTACTTCGTTACAATGTGCAACGTTCCTGTCGTTACATTACTGGTTTCAATTTAATAAGTGTAAATAAATGCGTAATTTATTGAGAGATTTTTGAATGGGACTTTTACGACAGCAAAACTTTATAGCTGCGCTCTGTCACTTGAGTCCAGTTCATCACTGCAGCAGCAGCAAGCGCGCCAAGCAAGCACTTTCTTCGCTCCACACCATGAAAAAGAGCAGTTTCATCATGCAGTGCCTTCATTTTACACCAAGACAAGTGGATATTTCAAGATTAAAATTGCAGCACGGTATGTTTTGGCAATTGTGATAACATGGGCTTGTCTGTGTCATTGTCTTTTTCAGGGTTATTCTGTAACTATTGGCTCTTATGACCTCAGTATACATTTTTATATCAATGTTGCAATATATCAGTGCCTACTGTATAAATCCACGTAAACATCCGCGTTAAGTGTAAATGTCTCATGCTTTGCGAATCGCAAACTTCCGGAGCAAGCTGAAAATATGTCTGCTTGTGCACAGCATTTTTCTGCGTTTGAAAGATGCGGCACGTTTTTCTTATGGACAACAGAGAGCAAGTCCTGACACAGAGATAAGTTGCAGTTTACCCTTAGTGTACAGAACTAATGATCTAATTCTTTCAGCACTGAAAACGGCACTGAACTAAGAATCCATCCAGGCAGGGGTGCAACTACACATTTCCGAGCAGGTATGCAAAACAAAATTTTGCGCCCCATGTATCTGTCAAGCGAGGGGAGGGGAGTGTTAACCATTCTAAGTGCTGAGCGGGGGGTGGGGGGTGATGTTGGAGGGGTCGAGGAGGCCGACTGCACCACCTTTATTGAGCCGCTGGCGCCCCTATGCATTGCATATTGCATATATGGTTTTTGCACCTCTGCATGAAGAACTTTTGAAATAGCAACAGCGGGCGTTAATAAAGCATGATCTTGCTTCGTTTTATTCAGCATTACATATAATTGGGCCTGTGCGACACTGTTCACGTTTTTCACCATAATAATTACTAGAAACTGGTTTCCAAACTTCTCTTCTTATTGACAGATTCATCCATATCTGACAAGCATCCTTAAAGTGAAAGTACAACCATAAATTAATGTTCTGTCATTATTTCCTGCCCTCATGTTGTTACAAACCTGTGTGATTTTGTGTATTTTGTGGAACCCAATAAAGATATTAAACAGAATGTTAGAGACTGACAGTCTCAGTCACAATTCCCTTTTAAAATATGGAGGAAAAAATCATTCAGTGACAGTAAATGGTGACTAAAAGTCAAAATTATCATTAATCATCTCCATTAAACATCTCCTTAATTGTGATCCATGGAAGAAAGTCATATGGTTTGAAACAACATGAGGGTGATAACAATTTCCATTAATAAAAATAATAATAATTATTATTATTATTATGTAATACATGTTAAATGTGAATTATGTAATGGAGTATTGGGGTGTAATCGTCCATTATGTTTTTTGTGGAAGTAACTACTTACTCGCTACTTGAGTATTCTTTTAATTGGATACTTTCTTACTTGTACTCTAGTAATTTTTATCATTACTAATTTTACTTCTACTTGAAAGTAATTGTACTTTTAATTGAGTAAAGACTTTGGGTACTCTACCCACCTCTGTCTATATTTGAATGGAAATAGTAAAGGCCATGCATTACAGTGATTTGATCACAGATAAGGGGTAGCATGAAGCTACACACATCCTCTTGGTCTATTGCTTTTATAATACAACGGTAACAGCAATATGATAAAAGACACCAATGTTCAATAAATATTTAAAATGTATTGATATAAACGATTCTTCTGATATGTAATATATTAGTGTAACTGTAGGCTCTTTATGTTGCAACTTGCCACATGTAGAACTTATGTGAATTCACAGTTGTGTGCACAACTGCTATTTTACAATGGATTCGAATGCAGCTCATCCAATTTTGAATTATAATGTTTGTTTATTTTTTGACATTTTCTAAATATATACGTGAAGGTTATGTATCCGTTGACTCCTCCAAATGGACTATGACAAAAGATGGATGCAGTGTCGTAGTTTCGATTTCAGTTTAATTGTCTATTCACTTCTCCAGGAAACACAATTATTTCAATAATCAACTTGAGAGAACAGGAGGCAAGCCCACTGCCAACACCTAATTTGCAGTGTGTGAACAAGCTGCCATTGTTATTCAAACTACAATTATTCAAATGAATCTATCTCATCATCTCTAAACAGCATTGTGTGACAGAATCTTAAAAAAAATGGCCAACATCATGCCTCAAGCAGTTGATATTAAAAACTAATTGCAGCCTGGGTCAATGGATAACAAATTCCATCCCACAGGAAGATGAATCAATCATTTTAATGTTTCTTATTGTGATACGTGCTTATTAATACATCTTAGGAGTCTAAACCTAGACCTTACATCTACTTCAGACTGTAAACCACTGATTTCTTAAAGCATATTTAAGGAATGTAAACTGTAAAAAAATAAATAAAAAAAATAAATAAAAAAAATGCCAGATAACCAAAAAAATTGGTAACAACTAAATGAACTGGTTTTATTCGGGTTACAAATGTTATTTTATTTATTATACAAACATTAGTTCCGGTCCTCTAATTTGATTGAACAAGTGGTGTTTTAAGTGTGTTTCTATTTAATATACCTATAAAGTATATCTACAGAATAGAGAACAGAGAAAATATTGTCAGAATTGCATATTAGCATACTGCTCTTACTATTGGTACACTATATAATATGTATACTGTGTAGAGAATGACAATTTTCCCTGGATGACATACTGCCTTTTGTCAAAATGGGCAGTATATGAATAGTATTTGAATCAACTTCTCACCAGCAATAGTTGTTTTTAAGTGTTAGGTTTGGTAACAGTCTCCTTAAAGAAACAACTGTGTATTCACTTTTTACAGTGTAATAATTGTTTAAAAAACACTGTTAGATCCGTGGCCTAGTTGTTAAAAAAAGTGCTCTGAAGCATTGATGTGGCGCTCTTGTGGGCAAAATGAGTTTTAGTTTGGCTTTAGGCATTTCTTCTTCAGGCATTTCCTAATAATTGTCTGTGGTTTGTCAACTGTCTGATAAAAGTGGTAAAAAAAAAAAGAAAAAAAAAAAGATTAAAAAAAATTGCTTGGAGGTGTGATTTTCAAGTGTTTTGGGAAATCCAAGGCAATATAGAGACATCTCAAGCAAAGCTTAAAGGGATAGTTCACCCAAAAATGAAAATTATCTCATCATTTACTCACCCTCATGCCATCCCAGATGTGTAAGACATTTTCTTCAGCGGAACACAAACAAAGATTTTTAGAAAAAATATCACAGCTCTGTTGGTCCATACAATGCAATTGAATGGTGGTCAGACCTTTGTAGGTCCAAAAAAAAAAAAAAAAAAAAAAAAAAGAACGAAATATACAAGTAATCCATAAGACTCCAGATGGCAAGAGGGTGAGTAAATGAAGAGAGAATTTAAATTTTTGGGTGACATATACCTTTAAATAATTTATTTTCATTGTTCCCTTGGAAACATGGTATCAAATGGGTTGCATCAATAAAAATGAATATTTTAGTGTAGCAATAGCATGGTTAACGGACAAGTTGTTGTTTTTCCCTTGATATGGCAGCTCTATGAAGCGGTTTAAATGGAATAGTTCACCCAAAAAGATATGTTAGACAGAATGCTAGCCAGTCACCATTCCCTTTCATTGCATCTTTTTTTTTTTCTTATATATAATAAAAGTAAATTGTGACTGAGACCAAACATTCTGCTTGACATTTCCTTTGGTGTTCCACAGAAGAAAGTATATCATATTAGTTTGTAACAACATGAAGATGCGTAAATGATGACCAAATTTACATTTTTGGGTGAAATTTCTGCATCTTGAATTCATACAGCACAATGTTTTTAAAAGACTGACTAAGGGCCTTGGAAACACAAGCCTGGATAACACTTGGCCCACCTCATACAGGTGAACATATACCTGCAGTCACACACACACACACACACACACACACACACACACACACACACACACACACACACACATTGCTGCGGCTATCCTTATGAGGACTCTCCATAGACATAATGATTTTTATACTGTATGAACTATAAATTCTATTCCCTAACCCTAACCTTACCCCTAAACCTAAACCTCACAAAACAAAAACTTTCTGCATTTTTACATTTAAAAAAAAAAAAATAAAATAAAAAAAAAATACATTGTTTAATATGTTTAAGCGATTTGAATAATGGGGACACTAGAAATGTCCTCATGAACCACATTTATAGCATAATACCCTTGTAATTAACAGTTTGCAACCTAAAAAACTGTTGTAATGCCCAATTCCCACTACTTAGTTGGTCGTCATGGTGACGCAGTTACTCACCTCAATCCGGGTGGCGGAGGACAAGTCTCAGTTGCCTCCACTTCTGAGACAGTCACATTTTATCACGTGGCTCGCTGTGCATGACACCGCGGAGACTCACAGCATGTGGAGGCTCATGCTACTCTCCGCGATCCACGCACAACTTATCACACGCCCCACTGAGAGCGAGAACAACTAATCACGACCACAAGGAGGTTACCCCATGTGACTCTACCCTCCCTAGTAACCGGGCCAAATTGGTTGCTTAGGAGACCTGGCTGGAGTCACTCAGCACACCCTGGATTCGAACTCTCGACTCCAGGGGTGGAAGTCAGCGTCAATACATGCCCCTACATATTCTCTTCTTATTGGTGACCCATTTCTTTGCCCTTATATAGCAAATCTAAAGGATAGCTGTTAGACAGAGAGACAGACAGACAGGCAGACAGGCAGACAGACAGACAGACAAGAGACAGATACATAGACAGAAAAATAGGGCAGAAAAAGAGACAAACAGACAGACAGATAAATGTACAGATAGATAGATTGATAGATAGACAGACAAGAGACAGATACATGGATGGGCAGAAAAATAGACATACAGACAGACAGATAAATGTACAGACAGATAGACAGACAGACAGACAGATAAATGGACTGACGGAAAGACAGACAGACATACAGACAGACTGGCTGGCTGGCTGGCTGGCTGGCTGACTGACAGACAAGAGACAGATAAATAGACGGACAGACAGACAGATAAATGGATGGACGAAAGATAGATAGACAGACAGACAAACAGACAGATAAATGGATGGACGAAAGATAGATAGACAGACAGACAAACAGACGGATGGATGGACGGACGGACGGATGGATAGATGGATCTTAAAACCATCAATAAACACATAAATCTCTCTCTGTGAGATAATACAGTAGTGTGATAAATCCAGGACATGGCAATGGATGTTCATTTGACAAATCAGGTCAACACAAGTTTAGCATGCAACTGTAATAATGTTGTTAATGGAATATTTTAGACAGTGTTACTGAGAATTTCATGTTTTTATTTTTTTAATGTATTTATTTTTTATAATAGATGTTCCCTGGATGAGTAAAGATTCAGAAAAGGACCACAATCTGTAATATAAACTTATGCCATGCTTTTGCCTATTATAACATGACTATAGGCATGACATATAATTTGTTAAAAAACGAATCAGTGACATATGAATGATACACAATGTGTGCCTATCCAACCAATTTGCAGCATTTCACCAAATTCATCTGGATATCTCGTTATTATCCGATCATTTACTGTTTTATTTAAATTGTTATCAATTAGCAGCAGATCAGGCCTTCCTTCCTAACTAATTAAAGTAATTAGAGAAAGCTTGAACTAATGCATTTTATACAGATAGCAGCACCAAAGCGACTAGTTTTGCTCACAGGTCAAGAGCGCAGTAATTAACTGACGATTACACCCTCAGCCTAGTGCACTTCAGAAGAAATGAGGAGGAAGTGTGTGTGTTCATGCTTGCCTCTGGTGAGATGGGTTTGTGTTGCAGCGTGTATTTGTGCATACAGTATGCGTGTGTGTGTGCTTCACTTTCCACAGGTTTTGAGAAATTTTTTAACAAAATTAGGGCCTTTTCCATTTCTCTCAAAGTTGTCTCATTAAGCATGTTTATATGCATGGCCTCATACTGATTATGCTTTATAAGCTGACAACCTCATGAAAATGCCTTAAATGGTCTTCCTTTATTGGGGTAAGGTATCAAACGCTATATTAAAAAATTGACATTGGTAGATTTTTGCCCATTACAATGATTTTGCTCTGCACCAGCTTATCAAATGTGTGCAAGTTTTGCGCGCATGACTGTTTACGTTTTGACATCAAAAGCAGAGAATAATCTGATGATTTAATAATGATGATGATCAAATCTCACACAAACAGTTTCCTTGCGCTGTCGGATTTTTTGAATAAGCTGATTTTTGCTAGTTATCAGCACACTTGTGAGCATTTTAATATGCTCACTGTTTTATCAATGAAACACAGTATTAAAAAAATGGTTTGTTGTTGTCAGAACCATGGCCTAATAATTAGCATGCATGAGCTGTGGTGCCCATATGTAGCCAACATGAGTTAAAATACATTAGAAACTTTTTGCCTAAGTTGTAAAATAAGGGACACTCAAAAACGGGGGGTCCCTTACCATATCCTCCCCAGTTTTATCAATAAATATGTTGAGTTATTAATAATAAAAAAAAAAAAAAAAATGCTAAAATGCCTTTTTTAAATGCTAAAATGTTAACTTTCATGACCCATGACTTATAAAAAAAAAATACACCTTTTATATATATATATATATATATGTATACATTTTGGTTGGTTTATAAGTATTTGTTTTTTTTTTATAATTTTTATTTATTTATTTATTTATTTTCCTTCACCTGTACTTCAAAAGCCCTATTCGGATGGCAATTGTTTCTCAGGATGAAATCTGTAAAAGTAAACTGTCATGGCTCCTCTGTGATAAAACTCATGTGTTCGGATGACAACGAAATCACGGGGGACGAGCGAGCCTTTTTGTCGATCACATGATTGCAGTTGCGCTTGTTATATGGAAAATTAATCAACCCACAAACTGTGTCCTCTATATTTGCATTTATATATGTTTGGAATTACGCTAGATTGAAATGTAATAAAAATGTAAAAGCACGAGGGAACCGCGCTACAAAGCACTGAGGACATTTACAGTGTTCATTTTCACATACAGAGCAAGCCAAAATTCTTGCGAAGAGCAATTAAATGAATCAAGAATCTGCAGGTGTAAGTGGAGGTGGAAATTAAAACTTTTAAATACGATAGACATTAACCCGGCAACTTTTCTGGGACTACTCGACCCGTATAAATGAGTAGTCATGCAAGCCCTATGTATAAATGTATTTAGTAAATGTTTCTATTTTAAAATGTGATATATTAAAATTTTATTAAATTGCTGCCATAATAATGGACCATTTCAAAAGTTTACGTGATCTGGCTCTCGTTTTTCTTTCTCTTCTACTTAAGAGTTCCCACTCACTTTGGTGGAGCAGCGACGTAATTTTATTATTGTGAATTATTAATAACATTTGTTACACAATCCTCCAACTTTCACAACTGTCCATCACCACCAGAGCTGTTACCACACGACCTTGGAATTTGACAAAAAAACAGGCTGGGAATTTTCTCACGGGAGGTGGGAGAAAAACACATTTCGGATTCGGACGGCAATAAAATCACTGACTACCCCCTGAAAATGCTGGAAATACCTCACTTCCCCATGTAAAATAATTGTCATCTGAATAAAGCTTTATTGAACATTTATATATATAAAAAAATTAAAAAATTCCACAGTTTTAGCACAATGTGTGGAATTTTCAGATGGTCCCTTACCCACCATAGGCAAAATTTCAACTTATATCAGTGTTAAATTAACAGTCTGGAACGATTTCACTGTGATGCCATCTGATCATCTGAAATACGGGACAATGATTAGATATGAGACGCATCATTTCATCTTTAAATACGGGACGATCCCGTATTTTACAGGATGGGTGGTAACCCTGTTCATGGGTTACGTAAAAATTAACTGGTTTTAAGTTCAAAGAAATTATTTAAAGGTAGTGTAAACTATCATAATACTACGATACAATTATTTCACTGAAGTTAGCAAAATGGCTGAAATCGCTTAAAGTTACCTTCAATCTGACCACTTTTTGTTACTCCAATGACAGTCATTTATAAGGGTCAGATAAAGAAGGTCAGGAATAAGGTGGTTAGCATGACCTCGTTACCTGCTGGTAGATGCAGGAACTACACCATATGGCGACACCTGGTGCGGAACTGAGCACCCATTAGCAAAGATATCAGTCTTCAAATAAATATTTCCGTGGAGTCCTGTGCCAGCCAAGTACTGCCATAGAAATGAATGGGGATGCTAACGTATAGCTCTCTCCAAGTATGTTAGAATTCCTTGTTGAAATCAGGTAGAAATAGCTCATTGAAGTAATAAATTTTGAAAGAAATTTAAATAATTGCAATTTACCCCAATTTGCATGAGATAATTCTTAAACATTATTGGTCATGCATGCCAGCCTAAAACACTTAACGACATCTAATCATACCCTCTCTGAAATTAAGTGAAAATGAAAATGTAAAAAACTTGTCTTTAAAATAGACAGTTAAATGTTGATGTCACCCATCCATTTGTTATATTAAAGGAATAGTTCACCCAAAATGAATGAATGTCATAAAGCATTATTCTAAATAAAATTATTTTTGTATTTATTTTGGAGAACTATTCCTTTAAATGTCGAGGAACCGAGAGACACACATGCCATCTTTCATGTTTAAGCTTTGTTTTGGCAATCCTTGTCTCGCTCTGATATCCTCGTGTCAAGCTGTTCAGTCAGGAGGGAGTGATACAGAGGCACAGCAATCAACAAAGAGATCTGATAAGACAGGATTATGAATGTAGACAGAGGCTGTGTTGGAATGGAATACTAGCTTACTACTCACTGAATACTGCACATTATACTTTGTATATTGCTTGCTATTTTTAAATTTTTTAGGTGAAATGCCTCATTGAATCGTCTTTGACTCCACTGAGAAACACCAGTCTGAGTTTGTGCTTATTTAGGCGACCTGATTCTTCTTTATTGAACGGTTGATCATGATATGAATACACCAATAGATAGACAAAATTATCGATCTATTTTTATGAGAAAAGTATCTCAAAATGTTGGTGTTTGATTGTACTGGCACCACCCTAGTTGACATGCTATATACTGCAACATAGCATGTCACAAGGAGGTATGGTGGAGAAACGAGCGATTGTGTGTTTGAGACAGAGATGGAAACCGATAGATAAAATTAACCCGATATCAGGAAGCTGATCAAGTCCGTTAGCGATTTTAGCATTCTGAAGCATTCACGTGACTGAGCCGTTGAATTAGCCACGCCCCCTCAAACCAAAACCGCCTTCCAAAGTTAATTTTGAGACCAAAACCGAGCAAAAGAGCAGCATTGTTTGTTCCTGTGGCTGTCAAATTCAACAGTGGCACAATAGTGCCCTCAGCTGACAAACATTATGAATCATAGCCTCAATGATCCATTAAAAAAAGAAAAAAAACGCTATGAGAACGAGCAAAATGATTGACAGGTGAAAAGTGTCAATGTCCACGGTCCATGGACACATTTTTGTTTGCTGTTTACAAAGTCTACAGTTGTCACAGAGACCGGTGAAATATCTCAGGACACTTATTTCATTAATATCTTTAAGGGAATAGGAAAATTATTTGCATACTTTTATATGAAAAAAAAATCGCTTACAGCACCTTAATGCTGCCTTTAATTGCTTTTTGGAGCTTCAAGATCTGGCCACCATTCACTTGCATTGTATGGACCTACAGAGCTGAAGTATTCTTTTCAAAATCTTCATTGTGTTAAGCAGAAGAAAGAAAGTCATACACCTCTTAGATTGCATGAGGGTACATTTTTGGGTGAACAAGCTCTTTAAGGTCCAGACAGTGTTGCAGTTGCTGCCCCAGTTGCCTGGGAACTATGAGACCTGGCTCCAGGGTTTATGTCCTTCAGCCCTCCTACCATGAATCTGAGCTCTGATTTCTCATGGCCATTAAGAAGGAAAGGGGCTTAAGATGGTAAACCATCACATCAACAGCACACCAACCTGAAAGACACGGAAGGACAGGGAAGATGGACGAATTGAAGTAGGCAGGCTGAGAGAGAGAGAGAGAGAGAGAGAGAGAGAGAGAGAGAGAGAGAGTAGTAAAAGTAGAGGTAATTCAGCACAACGGTGCTTGTTTTAGCTAACATTTTATGTATTCTTAACAGACACAATTAAATAACATTTTAACACTTTTGTATAATTTAGCAAAATTATAACATGATTGGAAATGATGGCCAATAAAAATATTCTGCACAAGTGATTTGTTTGTTTTCTTCATATATCACTTGTCTCATCTTATGTTTTTAAGGCATGCTCTTCACTGTAAATTTTGTCACCTTTTGTTAACATTTACACTTTGTGAAAAAACTATATCGGGATAAAAAATTTTGGTGTGGTGGAAATGAAGTCACAACTGTGAGGCAGTCATAGTTTTGGAAAAAAATACATTATTTTCACAAAATCAATTTTGAAATGGTTTATGCTTACTGTAACTCTTTGTTTAGTTTATCATAGTTTAAAAAAATATACTAATTAATTGTTTAACTAATTAATCTTTTAATTAATTCATTGTTTAAAATTAAAAGACTGGGTCTGGAACAAGTTTCTAAGATCAAGTTTAATGTGACCATCAAAATAAAAAAAATAAAATAAAGTTGAGATCTGTTATTTTTCATAAAAATCAACCCTTGGAACATACAGGAAACACCCACAGGCCTATATGTTAATAAACCAAGCAAAACTGTAAGTGAGCTTTACAGCTAGTATTCACCATGCATTTTCACTGTATGGAACAGAGCACCAATGACATTTTGATAAGTATCAAGTAACATGAGGGTGAGTAGATGATGATGACAGTGACCACGTTTACATGCACTTAAGAAAAGTTTTTTTTTCCAGGATTTTAGCAGAAAGCGGCATTCTGAAACGTCACTTAAACGAGAACACCGATTTCCTTACGCCATTAGAGGGATTAAGAGAAAGCAGTTTAACACGCCCAAGTTTCTACCAGAGAATGCGGCTTATGTGGCCATGTAAACGCATAATCATCGTTCTTTCAGGCTTTTGAAGAGTGCGCATGTAAGTGAACAGACCAGATAACAAAAGTCTTTTAAAAGAGTTTTACATAAGAGGGAAATCCCACTATCGCAAAATAATTCTACTGCAGTTAGAAAAGTAAAAAAAAAAAAAAAAAGAGCAACAACTCTGGAATATCGTAAAATAAAGCAAACCAACAGAGAATAAAATAACTACCTAGGATTATTTACACAAGCGTTGCGGGAAAATTAAAGGGTTAGTTCACCCAAAAATTTAAATTCTCTCATCATTTACTCACCCTCATGATTTCCCAGGTGTGTATGACTTTCTTTCTTCACCAGAACACATTTGAAGAAAAATAGAAAAATAGCTCAGTAGGCCCTTCAAATAAAAGTGGATGGTAATGCATATCAATATTTAAGTACTTTTATAACTCAAAATCATCGTTTCTGGTCAGTGGCAGTATGCGTGTGTGACGTAATCGCGTTGACATGTTCACATGAGAACTGATGCATGTGCGACACACTCGAAAGAGCAGCACTGTTTACTACTGAGGAGGAGGTACGCTGTACAGAAGCTTTGTTGGTTTTGGTTTACATCTGTATTTGTATCTGTTTCTTTACTCACAATGGTGCGCTTGTGTGCTTATCCTGGATGTCTCAAATAAGAGGAGAACGTGAGATAACGTTCGTAACATGGCAACGCAAATACATCACACGAGAGACTGCGTGAACTCCACCCTCTCGTGAAGCTTACCGGAAGCGATGGTTTATAGTTACAAAGTACTTAAATATTGAATTTTTTTTCACACCAAAAGAGATTGTATCCCTTTCGAATAAATTCATTTACCCTCTGGACTCGTATGGATGATGTTTATGCTGACTGACTGGGATTTTTGGAGCTTCAAAAGTCTGATCACCATCAACTTGCATTTTAAGGACCTACTAAGCTAAGATATTTTTCTATTTTTCTTTAAATATGTTTATGAGAGAAGTTTCATTTTTGGGTGAACTAACCCTTTAAGTTGCTTTGGAGAAAGCTGCTTACTGACCGAGCCGCAGGTATATGGGAGTAAACCACACCACACCACTACGGTGCATGTAAACTGGAACAGCACTTTCTCGCAATAAGCCACTTTCACGCAACAAGCCGCTTTCTGGTGTCCATGTAAACTTAGTCATTTTCACTTTAAAGACCCCATGATGTCGCTTGTTGAGCACAGTTTTCAGTCCTGTGATGTCACTTGTTCTATTGAAACCTTAAGTTTTGGTGGGACATTTCAAAGGACTCGTTTCTGTTTTTGAATAGCCAATAGACCAGTCCCATTATTTACAAATAGTTCAGTGGTGGCAGAAAGCCGGTAGACTATTACGTTAGATTGACAGATTAGACGATTAAACGAAAGTACGACACAAAACCATCATAAATACAGACACATTCTTAACTATACAATTATTATAATAATATGAGTTAATAACAAACATGTAATAATGTTTGCTATAATTGTTTGCTGTAAAGAGTTGAAATGATTTCCTCAGTCCAGTCAGCTCGGTTAATGGCTTGAAGCCACAGCCATCTGCAAGAGCCCTGGAAATCATTTTTCAACAACAGAATCCGCTAAAAGTTTACTGTTTGTGCACGGTTTTTGCCACCACTTCCGTGTGTGACGTACTGTAAGCGGTGACGTTGCCAAAGGATTGATCTATATAGCCTTTGGTTTACGTCACAGCTATGAACAAAGATTTGCAGCTTGTTAGTCGGTTGCAGGTAGCATTGGAGTGAGGGACATTCTTATTCTAGAGAATATTTGATTGGACAAAAATCTATGTTGGGCCAGGATCAGTCATTGGTATTATTGGTCCGTTTTTTACGGGAGATTGCATATCTGCACACAGTGAATTTTGAGAATGTTACTAGTATATAGGCTTATAGGCTTAAACTAGAATATAAATGGCCTCTAACACACACTAAAACCATATAATTTAGACTTTATCGAGTGTTTAAAGCAAATGATGTGCAGAAGGCCCAACCTGATTGGACTGACCAAATTTAGACCTGTGAGTGAGTGATTTTTTCCACAATGTTTTGGACAAACTTTTTTTTTCTAACCAACAATAACTGTGCAACTTAATTATCAAAAACACAAATGATTTTGTTGGAAGTTCTGATCAAAAACTTTAAAAATATCTGTATAGGCCTGACACTTCTGTTCACATGATATATAGAGCAAGGAAAGACTGATTATTACCAAGTTTGTTTTTCTGGTGTACATCTTGACGGAGCTGACAAGGCAGGATTGGCTCATTCGTATTCTGCTCAGGAGGAGAAAAGCCTAAGATTCTTCGGCCAACTCTTCTCATCTTCAAAAAGATATTAACATAGCGCTGGATCCCTTTTATCTTTCCTCTCATTTCAAGGATACCAGCTGAAATTAAAACACAGCATAAGTGAAACAAGACTAAAAATATACCGAAGGAACACAGGTCGAGGACAGATGCCCAGTTGAGCACAGGAGGCAAGCGTGCTGTTTAATGATGTCTTCTTTATTACGACCCCGCCACAGTCGGAGTGGAAACAGCAGGTGGGGTTCGGCATTAGTGGGATCACGGTTCAAACTGGACACGCGGCCACAGAGAGCGGGTGGGATTATGATCATTAGGAGTTCAGAGAGCAAATGAGACCAGACATGACTCCATACCAGCTGCCTATAAAAATGTAGAGTATGTCTAAGAGAAGACATGACTTATATTGTGTCTACAATTCTAGAAAGCTCCCATTATAATCAATGTATTCTCAGTTTTAGACAGCATACCCACAGTCTGTTTGCTGAACGTCTATAATCAATTTAGTCACACAAAACCAGAGTTTTGACTAACTCTTTTGGCTTAAAGTTGGTCCACTTTGCAGCCCACCTAAACAGCAAGAGCTCTTTGACTGAGTTGTAAACAATTTGAAAACCACAATGATTGAACAGCGCAAAATAGAGTGGTCATTTATTCAAATAATGACTAAGCAAAATGTTGTACAGATGTCACCATAGAAATTAAGAAAAAATGTGCTCTGACTATGTGTGTAGATTTGGTGATCAGAATTTTAGTCCATTGAAAAGTTGCACCGTTTTTTTTTTTTTTTTTTTTTTGTATTGACATCACTCAGAAAACTCTAAATACTGCATCTTTCAAAGATTCAACTCGTATAGACAGCTTTATTGATTGTAATGGTAGTGTTCTAGTTTCTTTGCATCTTGTCGTGATGCTAGCTTGCAGTTTGGACTGAGTGTTAGAGAGAAATAATATTCTATTTTAGTGAAGTCTATGTGTATGCTGCCCTTGGTTATTTACCAACCAAAACATAACCCAAATAGCAACTCCACTCAGACAGCCTGCATTTTAAAAAGCACATTTATATTTGATAACAATTTTTCTCTAAATGTTACTTGTATTAGACAATTTTTTACCTTTTTTTTTTCATTTGTTTTTCTACATCTATTTCTGAAGAGAGCACACACATACTGAATATCTGACACAGACATCTATTTTTCTTAAATTAAGTTAATTATTACAACTATATTTGTTATATACTGGACTTTTTTACATTTTAAGACTGGTATTACCAGATTGCCAGATTAAGATAGGTATTACCATGGAAAATGTAAAAAACAAACAAACACTAAATAATACCCTGGTATTACCACAGTAAATGTCCAAAAAGCAATGGTTTCCCAATGTAATTCAACTAATATCATGGTATTACCATGGTAAATGTCAAAACACCATAGTAACCCAAGGTGATTTAAATAATACTCTGTATTACCATGGTAAATATCAAAGAGACCACAGTACTCCAATGCGTTTAAAAAAAAAAGTACCATGGTATTAGTATGGGGAAAATGTACAAAAACATAGTACACAATATAGTCCATGGTATAATCTTGGTATTCCATGGTGCTTCAAATAATAACATGGAATAACATTGGTAAATATCCAAAAAACATGGTACTCCAAGGTATTTCAAATAATACCATAATGTTGCCATAATAAATTAGAAAAAAAAAAAAAAAAAAAAAACATGGTACTCCAAACTGTACCACAGTATTACCATGGTAAATGTAAAAAAAAAAAAAAAAACAACAACATTGTACTCTAAGGTAGTTCCAATAGTACCATTGCAAATCATAGTGAAAAAAACAACAACAACATGGTATTACCATGATACCATGTCAAAAAAGAGGGAAAAAAGCAAATCATAATACTTTTTTGTAAGTGAAAACTTCACAAACTAGTGGATGAGTGAAGCAAAGTCGAAGAGAGCACTGAAATGAAAAAGATAGGGAAAGAGAGAGAGAGAATGAGCAGGTGTGTGTGTCACACATGTGTGTACAGGTTAGAGGAGAAACTTTCAAAAGAGGATTCTCCAGAGTGAAGAGACCATTGAATATCGATGTTCCACTCCTTCATGCAACACCCACCTTTTATCTCTGTCTCTCTAAGGCACTGTACACCTCCTTTAAAAGTCTTATCCATCTATTCATTCCATGAAGTCTAAACTACCATTACAGCCCGCATTCACCATGCCCTGCTGTGTTGCTCATATAGAAAAGGCCACTCTTAATCTAATTACTGATCTATTTAGCCTGTAACAGCATCTGTATGGAAGGGGGCTGTTAAATGCATGAAAAATGAAAGAACATGGTATAAAATCGTCAAAGGCACACAAGCACGTTTACATGAAAGTGCTTCATCAGGGCTCTAAAAGTTTATTTGTTGTTTCTCGAAGCAACAATACCGTTTAAAGCTATAATACAGCTCGGGTTTAATTCTTAATTCCTTGAGAGCTTCTCTACATAATGAATGTTGAGATGGCACATATACAAAAAAACATTGTTTATCCCTCAACAAGCAGAGCTGTTAAAGACCCCATGAAACCAAAATCGGAGTTTTGTGGCTTTTAGTCCATGTATGTTAGCTTTGATGTCATCTACATATATGCTAAGTTGACAAAATTAATGTTTATCAGTTATACAGTCTTTCTTATTCGTGAAAATGGACCAAAAAGGGATGAAGAATGAGTCATTTGATGTCCCTCTCCAACTTGTCAGCACAGTAAAGAAAACTGTGTTCTTCAAGCCATGTTATGAGGTCTTTGTAGAAGGGGAAACAATTCACCGGGTGCACTTTTGCTTACTAAAGGAGGAAGAGTTTAAATTCTAGCTTAGCACAATAAAATATTCCAGTACATTAGTCTCAGGACTCTGGCTGTTTCCAAAGATGCAGGAAGACACAGGATATTCACTATTAACCAAGACTATGCAAGTGGACTGAACCACTTTACTGACGCCATTGTAATGGGTAAATCTCTTCCGTTGTGCTGAACAAATTACATAAAATTATCATTGAATTCTGGGTGATATAAATTGAGTTGTGAGTACCAGATGTTGTGGAATGGCCTATCTTTGGTGCACTGGTTTAGTGTGAATGTAGTTTTTGTTATTTCATGTACATCTTTGTAGCTGTGAGCAGAATTCAGAAGCATCTTTGGATGTGTCTCTTTCATGTTTGATTTATGTACTTCATTCAGCTTTCTGACAGATGTGACTACTTTAGGTTCATTAATATGGGATTATAACTGTGCAAGATTTCGAACCATTAAATCTCATACTGTTTTTTTCACCTGTTTTCACACTTAAAGGGATAGTTCACCCAAAAATGAAAATTCTCTCATTATTTAGTCACCCTCATGATAGCCCAGGTGAGTATGACTTACTTTCTTCACCAGAACACATTTGAAGAAAATGTGAAAAATATCTTAGCTCAGTAAGTCCTTTAAATGCAAGTGGATGGTGATCTGATTTTTGAAGCTCCAAAAATCACAGACAGCCAGCATAAACGTCATCGATATGACTACAGCGGTTAAATTAATGTCTTCTAAAGTGACCCGATTATCAATATTTAAGTACTTTTTAACTCTAAATCATTGCTTCCGGTAAGGTTCATGAGAGGGTGGAGTTGAAGCGGTCTCTCAAGTGATGTATTTGTGTTGCTATAATACAGATGTAATCTCACATTCTCCTTTCGGTTGAGACATCCAGGATAAGCATAGAAATGCACCATTGTGAGTAAAGAAACAGATCAATACAGATCTAAACCAAAACCAACCAAGCTACTGTACAGTGTTCCTCCATCTCACTTGTAAACAGCGCTGCCCTTCTGGCTTTGACTCGCGTGCCTCAGTTCTCGTGTGTTTCAAATGCCAATGCGATTACGTCACGCGCTTACCGCTACAGAATGGAAGCATGATTTAGAGTTAAGAAAGTACTTAAATATTTATCTTTTTCACACCAAATCAATCAAGCAGTAAGCGAAACTCTAGCTGTATAGGTAACGCGCAGCTGTACAGAGAACAAACCACATTCATGCTTGCTCGACCCCAGGAGACAACACAAGACGAGGACGCACACAGTTGGACGAAGCGCAGTTCTGAATGCAGGGATCTCGAGACATGTTTTTCTAAGTTTCAAACTATATTTAACTTTACACAGTGACCTAAAACCGCAACCAAAGTGAGACACAAAGTGTTTGTCTGACGCCTGTGTACATTAACGCATCCTAAGAAAAGCCTTTTTTATAAATCTATTTCAGACAGATTGCAAAACTGCAAAATGGATTACTGTGGACTGTAGGCCAATGATAGTCATATGTTCAATAATCTGAAAAAAAAAAGCCCCATCATACCACTCAGGAAAGAGAGGTATTCTGTCTCCTAGAGGTGAACGTAGTTTAGTGAGAAAAGAGCAAATCCATCCCAGAACAACAGCAAAGGACCTTGTGGAGATGCTGGAGGAAACAGGTAGACAAGTATCAATATCCACAGTAAAACATGTCCAATATTGACATAACCTGAAAGGCTGCTCAGTAAGGAAGAAGCCACATAGGGAAGTGCACATAGGGACAAAGATCTTACTTTTTGGAGAAATGTCCTCTGGTCTAATGAAACAAAAATTGAACTGTTTGGCCATAATGACCACCTTTATGATTGGAGGAAAAAGGGTGAGGCTTGCATGCTGAAGAACACCATCCCAACTGTGAAGCGTGGGGGTGACAGCATCATGTTGTGGGAGTGTTTTGCTGCAGGAGGGACTGGTGCACTTCATGAAATAGATGGCATCATGTGGAAGGAAATTTATGTGGATATATTGAAGCAACATCTCAAGACATCAGCCAGGAAGTTAAAGCTCAGTCGCAAATGGGTCTTCCAAATGGACAATGACCCCAAGCATACCTCCAAAGTTGTGGCAAAATGGCTTAAGGACAACAAAGTCAAGGTATTGGAGTGACCATCACAAAGCCCTGACCTCAATCCGATAGAAAATTTGTGGGCAGAACTGAAAAAGTGTGTGCGAGAAAGGAGGCCTACAAACCTGACTCAGTTACACCAGTTCTGTCTGGAGGAATGGGCCAAAATTCCAGCAACTTATTGTGAGAAGCTTGTGGAAGGCTACCCAAAATGTTTGACCCAAGTTAAACAATTTAAAGGCAATGCTACCAAATTCTAACAAAGTGTATGTAAACTTCTGACCCACTGGGAATGTGATGAAAGAAATACACGCTGAAATAAATCATTCTCTCTACTATTATTCTGACATTTCACATTCTTAAAATAAAGATCCTAACTTACCAAAGACAGGGAAAGTTTTCTACGATTAAATGTCAGGAATTGTGAAAAACTGAGTTTAAATGTATTTGGCTAAGGTGTATGTAAACTTCTGACTTCAAATGTATACTGTATACACTGGTGGCCAAAAGTTTGGAATAATGTACAGATTTTGCTCTTATGGAAAGAAATTGGTAATTTTATTCACCAAAGTGGCATTCATCTGATCACAATGTATAGTCAGGACATTAATAACGTGAAAAATTACTATTACAATTTGAAAAAAAAAACCAGAACTTCTTAAACTACTTCAAAGAGTTCTCATCAAAAAAATCCTCCATGCGCAGCAATGAGAGCTTTGCAGATCCTTGGCATTCTAACTGTCAGTTTGTCCAGATACTCAGGTGACATTTCACCCTACGCTTCCTGTAGCACTTGTCATAGATGTTGCTGTCTTGTCGGGCACTTCTCACGCACCTTACAGTCTAGCTGATCCCACAAAAGCTCAATGGGGTTAAGATCCATAACACTCTTTTTCATCTATTTCTCAAACTAGAGACTCTGATGTACTATCCTCTTGTTTAGTTGTACATCTGGCCTTCCACATCTCTTTCTGTCCTTGTTAGAGCCAGTTGTTTGATATAATGGCAAGTGATTTTCTATTATCAAATTAGTAATTTAGCATGATTACTCAAGGATAAGGTGTTGGAGTGATGGCTGATGGAAATGGGGCCTGTCTAGATTTGATAAAAAATTACTTTTTTCAAACAGTGATGGTGCTGTTTTTTACATCAGTACTGTCCTGACTATCACTTTGTGATCAGCTGAATGCCACTTTGGTGAATTAAAGTAACAATTTCCTTACGAAACAGGAAAATCTGTACATTATTCCAAACTTTTGGCCGCCAGTGTGTGTGTGTGTGTATCACCTCAATACATTAAGTTACACAAACAAAAGTTAGATCAAGTAGCTCAAGTTAACAACTTGTATGCTTCCACTTTTTGCAGTGCAAAACAGCCCAAAACTCATCGCCCAAAGTAATGTCAGGGCATGCACAAGCCAAGGATAAGTAAACATTGTACCGTCTGATGGCACCAGGCAGAAAAGATCCCCAGTAGTGCTTTTTTATAACACTATTGTTGAACAAGCCAATGGCTAAAGGTCCTCCAGGATTGAGCATTGTGTGTAGAATTTTTCAGGATGAACTCCAATTTTACCAGTATTATCTAATGTGCTGCTGTTTCCAGAGAGCCCAGGTGTAGTCTGATAACAGAGCTGGCCTTCACCACTTTGTTCAGATTCTTAGAATCAACTGAACTAGTGTTACTCTTTCAGCACAATACACATGAGAAAAGTGCTCTAGCCATTACCAACTGGTAGAACATCTCTAAGAGGCTTCTGCACATTAAGTGACCTGAGTCTCTCAAGGACATAGGGTCTACTGTTGTCTTTCCTGAACAGAACAAGTGTGTTGTCAGGTCCAACCATCAGCTGATTAGATGGAGATGTGGATATTTCAGTGCTTTCAGGGAGTAAATAGAAAGACAGACAAATAAGAGAATTGGTGATTTGGGCCACCGGTAGTATAGAGGTGGAGAAAAGCAGAGAAAGCCATTTATTTCTTATAGGGTGTTCACTACAAGCAGTTCCCCTTGAAAGTTTTGCCGTCCGGGGCCCCACGCATTTGCGTGGTTGCTCAACATGGCTACTATCCCATTGGTAGCTGCTGAATCACATCATTGCTCATTTGCATAAGGTTAAACTCTGCTCATCCAATGGTTGCTGTCATTCATGTAATAGTCAAATAATAGGTGCACAGATTAGTTGTGGTCAGATGTAGATCATAACTTGACCTAATAGTCTAAATGGACTTAAATGGGATCTGAAAAAAGGGCAGGTGATCACATAATTTTTTTCATATTGTATGGAAGACAGCAGCAAGTTGTCACCCAGGGAAGTTGTCACAAGGGCTATTTTTTCAATTACTATAAGGTTTTATGTTTTTGCATGTTACCTTTTCCAGTTTTGTTGTTTCATGAATTGTTTTATGCTTCAAAATTGTTTACTTTCTAAATATTGCTGAAAAGCCTAGGATGTTTAATGCAAGAGTAGATTTAAAAAGAGGTGTAGATTTGGTTTCGGTGGTGGGGGGGTGATGCACAGACATTGTACTGTTTTTGGACTTGATTCCTGTTCGAACAGACGGCAAGTCTTGTGTGATGGCGCCTTCAACCTTCTATACGGGACTAATTAAAAGAGCTTCTCTCCGGATGAACTCTGTTAAGGCTTTTTCAAATCAATGCTAGTGCTCTGCAGTAGCGCAGCATCCATTTACAGAAGCTTGAAAGAAAATGAAAAAGAAAGAACCTGACTGTAGTGTTCTTTTGAATATTCTCTGATTTTCCCTTTCAACTTTATCAAATGTGATTGATTAGTGATTTGCATGATCTTGCTTAGTTTTAAAACCTTACAAATACATAATTTTAAACCAAGCTTCCTAAAGCCCATCTTGTTGACCAAATCCTGCTTTGAGAAATTCATGCAATTTGCTCATTCATACTCTATATTTTTCTGGATTATTTACCCTTCCTTTTTCAGCTGAACCAATTTGTCATGGCATAGATGCTGAGATAATAGGCTTAGGTATCACGGAGGGAATCTCAGCCTTTGTTTGCTATGCTTTATTGAATGAGAATGAGAAGAGGACAGAGGACTAGAGGAGAAAGATGGCTGAGCTCCCATTAATTACCGCTGATCAAAAATCACTCACGTCGTGACAGAGGAGAATCAAAAACAGCCAGTTTTGGCAAATATTCCCCATGATACCTAATTACAAACCTAACCCTAACCCTTAATCCTAGCCTAGACTGAAACTGTTACCCCAAAAGACCTCAGAATTTTAGCTCCTTACATTATGGGCAGACAGAATTTGTGAATAGGAGGCCCCTCTTTCAAAGGAATGATGTGGATAAAGAGAATGAACTCAATGCTGCTAAAAATACCAGCATGAATTTCCTTTCAGGCTGGATACGTATTAGATTTAGTGCTGGTCTTGTGGTGGACCAGCATGAACTTTTTGGTGATGCTGGTTGACCAATGTAGTCTTCTACCTGGTTTTATGTTACTATACTGTACCTACATTTTTGCAAAGTGATTTTTACATGGCTTGTTGTATATGTCACGGCAGTTTCCTGGTGAAATGAACATTAAAGATGCTACAACAACAACGAGTTTCATTCACTTTCACTTAAATCACAGTAAAACAGCAAATGATTAGTTCATAAACACTTCACCCTGTTCCTCACACAATGCTATCTTATGATATCAAAACACTTTTACTATAGCACATGACTTGTAAGGCTATACATTTTAATGTGCACATTACATTATCAACTACATTTACAAGTTTGTTCAAGTGCGATCAAATTGCGTGGTAGAGTAACTGAGAGAGCATTGCGCTTGTGATGCAAAGTACCAGGATACAGTCCTGAAGAGCAAAGCAAGTCAACTTTTGAGGTGAAAGTGTCATAGAACCACCACAAAATGATGTGGTTGCTACAGCAATTGCATTTTTCATCTCACATTTGCTTTTATGACAGGTTTAGGTTTAGGTTTTAGGGTAGGGAGGTCGGTTCTGTTGATTTAAAACTCTATAGAACATTAACCTTAAAACCTCATCTGTTGAGAAGGATATAGCTGCAGGCGGAGCTCCAAAAAGGGGCGGGAGCTCCAAACCACCAGTAAAAGTATAGAGAGCCCCTAACCTAACCCGTTCCGTTACCCTAAACGCTTGTGGTGTCACAGCCTTTTGGAGTTGGCCCAGCCCCTTTTTGGAGTAACCTCACCCCTTCTGGAGTAACCCCGCCCTCTTTTGGAGATTCCACCCCCATTTGGAGATCTCCGGCCTGGAGTTATATTCAACTGACTCTTTGCGCCACACAGTGGACATTTCACCTCAGAACTACCACGATACATGTAAGGAGCCATGTAATATCATTTAGCAAAATTGTTGCCACTGTCAAGTTCATTTTGCTAACTTCAGCTAAACTTAGCCACTGAATTGGACCAATGAAATTTCTGGATTCAAAAATTTTTATTAAATTATTGTAGCATCAAAAATGAGTTCAACGTATGTGAATGTGAAATTTATTTAATATTTATTATTCATGTTGACTCTTTGATCTTATGTTTGACATACTGTCAAACACAAGTTCAAATCATCATGCTGATCGCAAAGTTCACAAGTAGAAAACAACACATATTATTTCACTCACATATCAAATTAATATCAAGTAATGGCCTGGAGAAAAAAAGCTTTGAGTTTTTAGGCTGTTAACAGATATCTTTTGTCACATTTCACTTGTAACTTCATGAAACACAAACAGAATAAAAAACAAAAAATCTTCTCTCTTAAAGGGCACTGCTGCGGGAGGTTCCAAACGAAAGTGAAAAAATGAATGGGCCCTTCCACAAGGGGTACATTCATACAGTCATGCAGTGTTCCCTTACCTACTTCAAGGGCTCTGCACCTCAGAGTGAGTAGGGCATAGGGAGGATCACTTGCAATTGGAATATGCCCCCGATTTGCTGTAGCATGCGCTGTTAAAGGCACCTCCGCTTAATTTTCTTTAATATGGCAATTTACACATAACTCTCATAATAACACATTATTACTGTTATTGTGAGAATATTATGAGATTTTAATTTTGTTTAATTTAACAATTTTAATTTAATTATTACAATTTCTCCCTTTTTTTATTTTATTTTTTTATTTTTTTTTTCCTGGATGATCAGAAGGGCATGTTTATATTTGTAAATGAAAGGGGCATGGGCTCGCGCCCCTGCTGCCCCCGTTCTGTGCATGTCACTGGTTCTGAGAGTCTTTCTGAAGGTTTGGTAGATCTATTTTTCCAAAAAAAAAAAAAAAAAAAACAACAACAGTGGAACAGATGAAGCTGTCAGTTTTTTAAAAAAAAAATAACTAAGCAGCTCACCGTTCAAAGCACAACTACATACAGAATTGTATGGGGACATTTCATATTCATTGTACGGAATTGGGCTTTTGAAGACTGATTCACAAAAAAATTATGAATTATGGACTGAGAACATTTGCTAGGTAATATCTACTCCACTGAAGCGAAGAGGCTCTGTAGCACATTATTGAAGACAAGAGCTCATTCCTCAATATCTCTTCAGAAATGTATTATAGTTTATAATAGAGCTCATTTTCTTTGTATTTGAGGAATGTCTTTTTGCTGCCTTTATTATATTAGGATATGCATCTCCACCAAGGAAATTAACAACCAGCTGCATCAATCTCCTTATTACATAGACTTTTGCCGGCTCGAAGAATCAGCCACAGTGAAATTGTCTGGTGAATCTCTTTTTGAAAGTTCTGGGGGGAAATATTCAGCAAGTTATTGCTTAATTTAGGCTTATGAAACTTTATATACGGTACAGCATTTATGGTATACTTCTGTTGCAAAAAAGGGAATCTATTTTGTTGGTGTTCGCAAAAGTTTGTAGAAAAAATGCCTGTAGTAAAGAAAAATCACAAATTAGATCTCTCTTATATCTTAACTTTTTATTCTAGACAGCAGTGGAATTAAATGGAGAGAAAATGGAGACTTTTGCTCAATTCTCCTGCTTTGCAGATGTTTTTCAAAGATCACAGTGTCTCCCCTTGTGCTTCTGAAGAGATCTCTACAATGTAATGCAGTACAAGCTTGACGTGAGACAGCTTTGGGGTTGATCGATAGTGGATTTTACCTGTACTTATTACTAAGGTGGTGGGAAAGGCCGATAACAATTAAACGGCCGATAGTTTTTTTTTAATTTATTTATAGAATATATATATATATATATATATATATATATATATATATAATTCTTTCCTTACTGTGACGGGCACAGACAAAAAGTCTTAAATTAATAAAATCCCAAATGCAGTTTATTGTTCAACCAAAATCCCCAAAATTACCAGAAAAATGAAGATTTGGTGCATTAACGCAGACTTTTAAGTGTAAACAAGCCCGAAACAGACCGGGACTCTTATTTTGAAATGACGAAATGAAGAAAAAACTATCCGCAACTATTGGCATAGATTTTTGCCGATAACAAGAATTCCAAAAAGCAACTATCGGCACAGATTAAAAAAAAAAAAAAAAAAAAAAAAAAAAATATATATATATATATATATATATATATATATATATATATATATATATATATATATATATATATATATATAATAATAATAATAATAATAATAATAATATAATATGTGTGTGTGTATATATATATATATATATATATATATATATATTGGTCTACCTCTAGTTGCAACAATTTCTCAAACTATGATCAGATTTGCCAAAATACCAAAATCTGCAATCAGAAGTCAGAGATTTCATTAAGTATCACTAATTTCAATAATAATACTCTTATAAATTAACCTCATAGGGCAAGTAACCAGGTAAGTGGTCACAATTGTCACCAGTGGGAAAACACAGAGCCTAATTTTTTAAATAATTGATTAAGTCCCATAGTAAAACAGCAGATTTTCAAAAGTACTGTAACAACAATGGAATCTAAGTAAAATATAATTATGCATTTATTTTTGGTTTATCATTTCCTTTCTCCCTACAACTGCCTGTTTTTGATGAAAAAAAGTGTTACTTTATTGTTTTCCATTGGTTCTTATTAAAAACTATGCAAAATGTGAAGGTAGTTTTCCAACAGTTACAATTGTGACAAAGAACAAAACACATATTTTAACTACGTTAAAAAAAAAAAAAAAGAAAATTTTTTTTTTATTGGGATAAATTTGTTATTGGGTACAAATACATGTACCCACTTAGCTGGGGAGAATGCCATGAAGTCTCCTCTTCATAGGTTGAGTAATACAAATGTCCTAAGTGTGTGATAATTGATTGTCTTGTTTTTTTAAACCAATCATTAGTTAGATTCCTACAGCTGAGGGACTGGTCCTAAAGGATCTGAGACAGGCATTACTGGGCTTTAAAGGAGCATGAGAGGAGAATGCTTTTGTTTTTGTTAATCGTAGCTCGGGGCATGACTCGGTTAAGCCTCTGTGATGGATACAAATTTATCTTTGTAATTACCATAGCAGGAATGAGACTGCAGCTTTCAAAAGCATTGCTGTGATATTCCTATGATGACTAACCCCGAGTTTAGTCACGCATAGCCAGACTATTGACTATGGACATAAAGTCTGGTCCACTTTGCACTTAATCTGACCAAGGCACAACCACTTATATAGGAAGAGGCTATCTTCCAATTAGAATTTTATTTTTATGTGCTGTTTAGGGGTGGGTTTATCGAAGGCCGTTTTCACACCTGACTCTTTTGGAGCATTTGATTCAGAACTTGGTGCGTTTTCTCCCTTAGTTCAGCTCGTTTAGTCATATATGAACACAGCAATTGCACTCGGATCCGCACCAAAACAATCGGTCCGAGACCTCCTGGAAGAGGTGTACTCAGACCGATTGCAAACGAACCCTGGAGAGATTTGCTTGTGGTGAGAATGCAATTTGACCCAATGGACCAACAAATCAAACTATAAAAACCATGAAATTACCTGATGGATCTTTGGAGAAGACATCTGTAGGTCAGTATGTCACTGTAATTCATAATCAAAACATAGATAGCCTTTTGATGACTAAATTAAATATAATTTCATGTTTAAAATATAAGTTGTAAATTATTCCTGAGGGAATTTGTAGTATTATCGCTTCTCTCTTTCGGATAGTGGCAGAACAAAGGTAGGATGGTGACAGCAACTTTTTGACAGAATATTTTTTTTATTTTTTATTTTTTTTAATTCACATGTTATAATTCAGAAAAACAAGTGGTGAAAGTTAACTTTTTATAAAATGCACTCTGCCAGTGTTCAGAGAATTAACGCTCATACTCACATGCTGGTCTGATAAGCATCTGAGTTTCTCGTACCGCTTCCCATTTTCTTTCCACCATAAAAGCAGATCCTTGTCTGCTGGAATGACTCTGACAAGAACTGAATATCAATTAAATAGAGTTCAATAGGAATCAAAATATGTCAAGTATTGCCTCACTTGGCACACACACTAAAGACGCCATCATATTTCCTTCTCTCAAGCAACGCATTGATGACGCATATCCACAGCACCCCCAGTGGACTCAATTGTAACTGCAAGATTTGGTGAGATATTCAGAGGGAAAATACAGTATAATTCAGCGTTGCTTACAGCAGGAAAATGCGCAAAGGAAGATCAATTTTTGATATTCGAGTAGTGTTTTTCATAGTTGACTAGCTGGTGCAGAATGAGTACTCAATTAGTCGATGACTTGAGCACATCCACTATTAATACAACAGTAAAAGACAGGCATGAAAAACATTGATTACAAAATAAATTCACAAAAGTGTCAGTCCACAACCTACTATACAGAAAACACTGAAAAAGGTGGAAATCATTGTTCTGTACAATTTCTGTCCATTTCTGCCAAAGGATATCTAGTTTACTTGAAAGTATGTGCCTTAAACTGAACTGCTGAGTATCTTTCAAAGATTCAATGTCACTAAACTGGCAAACTTTGGCAAATTCAGTGACTAGTTAATCAAATACTGTATGCTCATTGCATGACTTTGTTTCCAGGCGGACTACTACACCCACTGACAACCAGAATTTGTTTAGTGCCAGACAATCAAAAAAGAAACTGCCAATTTTCAGCTAGCACTTGCCCTTTTTGTGTTAAATATGCATTAGATGGCCAGTGAACAAACTCTGGGCTAAAAAAGGTCACTAATAGACAGGATGGGTGAGTTAAAAATGGGTCAATAACTCACCATGGGTCATTTTGCATCTCTTGACATGATCTTGCCAACAGCAAAACAGAGGAAGTGCAGTTAAAATCCATATGCTCTCTTCAAGTCATATTGAAGAATGCGTCAGAACTGTGATGGGTGTCACTTTCATGCTGCATCTAACTGCATCAAGATATGAACAGAGCATCCTTACATGTGTGTCAGTTTTGTGCTTTAATATAAATTAAGGATTCTGCTGAAGTTGATGCAGAGAGGCGAGACATAGATAGATAAATAGATAGATAGATAGATAGACAGACAGACAGACCTTCAATGTGCACATGTGCAGAGATTCTTTGTGTCTAAACCATAAGGTTTTATACATTGTGAATTGATTGAATCATGAAAAAGATAATTATTTTTTCCAAATCTGTCGTTAATTGCTATTATTGCCATGACCATTATATTAACGATAACAGGAATTAAATTACTGTGTTGATTAATTGGCAACATTTTTGACAGGCTGTATTACCTACAACAAATGCCTAAAACAATGCCTTTACATTTATTCATCTATAGAGCACAACAGTCAAAAGTTCCAAAAGTAAAAATCCCATTCATTTTCTCCATAGGCGAAATTATATTTAACAATAACTAATAAACATTTAAAGAGAGACCTCCCTCAGAGGTTGTTAATCGATTGTATATGCTTCTGTTGAAACCATCAGTTACTGTTATTTCAACTTTTTTTCTTTTTAATCGTGACTTATAGCAGAATTCCTGGTGAAGAACTACACTACCCATGATCCTGAGTGGGGAAATCCACCAATCAGAGAGTCACAGCTAATAAAGCACGCCAAAAGAGCACTTCAATGACAGCCCACTACCATGACGCTCTGTAAATTACATAATCATGTTAGTCTCCCTGACACTCTCAAACAACTTATATAGTTGTGTATATCTGAATATTTTGCAATTAAATTAAAATATATTGTTTTCTATAATTATATTAAACAACTTCAAGGGAAATCTATAGTTTTACATTTTTCCTTCATTTTGTAATCGATTATGTCATTTGCAATGCTTGATGTGACTGCACAGCCCTATACCTTTGTCTTTTTGTCAGATTTTCAAATCCTTTTTTTGCTTCAAATTAAAAATTATAATGACATGATTCACTTCTTAGTGGTTGGCTTTGTTCAACTCTTTTATGAAGGATTGTATGAAATCCCTATGGGGAAAAAAAATGTTAATGGGAAAAACACTTGTGTAACCAACATGGCTGAAAATGTGGGCAGGCGCTGTTGCGCTCTATTAGTTTATATTATTTCTGGCTAGGGTGACATCAGCCAAAACGAAAGTCATTTCAGAAACGGAGCAAGTTAAAATTTGATTACAAAGACAAACATTTTTATTTTCTTTGGAATAACATGCACTGATATATCATGCACATTAAGACTAGGAATGTGTTTTAAGAGAACAAATGGGGTAAATTTTGATATGCCAGTATTAAAACCTACTATATGGATCAAAAAGCTTAGGAAACACAGCATGGTTTAGGTGTGATATACAGTATACTTAAAGCAGGAAGAGGCATTAAGTCAAACATTATAAGAAGTATACATTAGCTGAACTGGTTTGAATTTTACATTTTTAGCATATTAATGCAAAACTTGGCCATGTGATATGGGACATGTAAATGCTAGCAATGTTTTGGTTCTGTAAAAGGCTTATGTAAAGGGATAGAGTGACTGCATATTAAACCACTAACTCTCCAACTCAAAGGTATTACATAATTCATTGGCACAAAATTATATGATCAGCCCTGCTGAGTGGAGGGAAAGATATCAGCAGGATATTGCATTGCGGGGGAAGGGGCTAATTTACTTTTTAACTTAAGTTCTCTGGGGAATAGCGTGAACACTAGGGGGCAAACTTGAGCTTGGAGTTACTTGAAGAAGTAACTTCCAAAACATCTGTATCATACCATCTTACTTTCTCTCAGCCCTAAATTGACAGGATTTACATTTTTGGCTGAACTATCCTTTTAATTTGTGGCCTTATCTGCATTAGATTCATATTCATAATAATAACCTGTTTCAGATACGGTTTCTCCACTTTGTTTTTCTTAGCACTGTGTAATAGCTCTTTGAAAGAGTCACATGGATTTCCCGCCTGTTACATTATAAATGCATCACGGTTGAAGCATAAGTGAGAGCTCTGCCTTTGCAGTGCCTGATTTGATTTGCATCCATCTTGGATGTGCCCTGTCAGCTCAGGGCTCTCTGATCAAAACCCTGACAGACCTTGTCTATTCTTTTTTTTTTATCTCTATTTAACCCCTCTTGTACCTGTGCCGCTCAATTATATCTAATGATACTTTGAATTGGGATCACTAAAGTGTTTTTATGCCACAGCTGTAATTCTTAGGATGAGAAGATGGAGAACAAAAACAATATGGGGCGAATTCGATAAACAGGTATATCAATGCAGACCTGTGTCTTATTTACTAACCACCTGCAATCTGGTTGTAACCAGCCATTATGTTTTATCTGCAAAAAGCCAGAATTTACATGTGGCATAGCCTCTACGCGTTGATTTGAATTTATAGGTCTGCGTTGGTCGTTCTGCAAGTAGACAGCCAACAAGCATGTGTATTGAGAAAAAATGCCTTCATTTCTGAAATTATGCATTTTAAAAATGTACAAAAGCAAAGTAATTTGTGAATTCAAAAGTATATATTAAATGATATACTATATATATATATATATATATATATATATATATATATATATACACACACACACATACACAGTACTGTGCAAAAGTCTTAGGCACATAAGATGTTTCACAAAAACATTTGTCTTAAGATGGTTATTTATATCTGCTACATTAGTGTGTCAATAGGAAATATACATTTTATAATCCCAAACATTCCTTTTGCAAATAGAATAGAATAGAAGAACAGGGAGCCCTTCAACAGATGTCATGGCCCTCACAGAGCCCCCCACTGAACATTGGGTCAGTCTGGGATTACACGAAGAGAAAGAAGTAATTGAGACAGCCTAAATAAATAAAAGAACTGTGGCAAATTCTCCAAGAAGCTTGGAACATTCTATCTGCCAACAACCAAGAAAAATGGTGTCCAGGTATAAGTAGGAGAATTGGTGTTTTGAAGGCAAAAGTATTCACACCAAATATTGATTTAGCTCTTTTTTCTGTTTACTGGACTTTGTAAGATGTTAATTGATTAATGAAAACTATTTATGTCATTTTTTTAAGAAATCCTCACTTTAGGGGCCTGGGTAGCTCAGTGGTAGAAGACACTGGCTACCACACCTGGAGTTCACTAGTTCAAATCCCAGGGCATGCTGAGTGACTCCATCCAGGTCTCCTAAGCAACCAAATTGGCCCGGTTGCTAGAGAGGGTAGAGTCACATGGGGTAACCTCCCCATGGTCGCTATAATGTGCTTCGTTCTCGGTGGGGCACGTGGTGAGTTGAGCGCAGATGCCGCGGTGGATGGCGTGAAGCCTCCACACGCGCTATGTCTCCGTGGCAACGCGCTCAACAAGCCACGTGATAAGATGTGCAGGTTGATGTTCTTGGAGGCAACTGAGATTCATCCTCCGCCATCCGGATTGAGGCAAATCACTACGCAACAACAAGGACTTAAAAAGCGCACTGGGAATTGGGCATTCCAAATTGGGTGAAAATGAAAAAAAATAAATAAATAAAAAAAAGAAATCCTCACTTCGAAAGTTTTTCACAAGTGCCTAAAACTTTTGCACAGTATTGTGTGTGTGTGTGTATATATATACAGGTGCATCTCAATAAATTAGAATGTCGTGGAAAAGTTCATTTATTTCAGTAATTCAACTCAAATTGTGAAACTCGTGTATTAAATAAATTCAATGCACACAGACTGAAGTAGTTTAAGTCTTTGGTTCTTTTAATTGTGATGATTTTGGCTCACATTTAACAAAAACCCACCAATTCACTATCTCAAAAAATTAGAATACATCATAAGACCAATAAAAAAAACATTTTTAGTGAATTGTTGGCCTTCTGGAAAGTATGTTCATTTACTGTATATGAACTCAATACTTGGTAGGGGCTCCTTTTGCTTTAATTACTGCCTCAATTCGGCGTGGCATGGAGGTGATCAGTTTGTGGCACTGCTGTGGTGGTATGGAAGCCCAGGTTTCTTTGACAGTGGCCTTCAGCTCATCTGCATTTTTTGGTCTCTTGTTTCTCATTTTCCTCTTGACAATACCCCATAGATTCTCTATGGGGTTCAGGTCTGGTGAGTTTGCTGGCCAGTCAAGCACACCAACACCATGGTCATTTAACCAACTTTTGGTGCTTTTGGCAGTGTGGGCAGGTGCCAAATCCTGCTGGAAAATGAAATCAGCATCTTTAAAAAGCTGGTCAGCAGAAGGAAGCATGAAGTGCTCCAAAATTTCTTGGTAAACGGGTGCAGTGACTTTGCTTTTCAAAAAACACAATGGACCAACACCAGCAGATGACATTGCACCCCAAATCATCACAGACTGTGGAAACTTAACACTGGACTTCAAGCAACTTGGGCTATGAGCTTCTCCACCCTTCCTCCAGACTCTAGGACCTTGGTTTCCAAATGAAATACAAAACTTGCTCTCATCTGAAAAGAGGACTTTGGACCACTGGGCAACAGTCCAGTTCTTCTTCTCCTTAGCCCAGGTAAGACGCCTCTGACGTTGTCTGTGGTTCAGGAGTGGCTTAACAAGAGGAATATGACAACTGTAGCCAAATTCCTTGACATGTCTGTGTGTGGTGGCTCTTGATGCCTTGACCCCAGCCTCAGTCCATTCCTTGTGAAGTTCACCCAAATTCTTGAATCGATTTTGCTGGACAATCATAAGGCTGCGGTTCTCTCGGTTGGTTGTGCATCTTTTTCTTCAACACTTTTTCCTTCCACTCAACTTTCTGTTAACATGCTTGGATACAGCACTCTGTGAACAGCCAGCTTCTTTGGCAATGAATGTTTGTGGCTTACCCTCCTTGTGAAGGGTGTCAATGATTGTCTTCTGGACAACTGTCAGATCAGCAGTCTTCCCCATGATTGTGTAGCCTAGTGAACCAAACTGAGAGACCATTTTGAAGGCTCAGGAAACCATTGCAGGTGTTTTGAGTTGATTAGCTGATTGGCATGTCAAAATATTCTAATTTTTTGAGATAGTGAATTAGTGGGTTTTTGTTAAATGTGAGCCAAAATCATCACAATTAAAAGAACCAAAGACTTAAACTACTTCAGTTTGTGTGCATTGTATTTATTTAATACACAAGTTTCACAATTTGAGTTGAATTACTGAAATAAATGAACTTTTCCACGACATTCTAATTTATTGAGATGCACCTGTATATATACATACATACTGTATATTAAATAATAAATACATATTTAGTAAATAAAAAAAAAAGTACATTAATTAACTACTAGCTTGACCAACACAAAACAAGTGTTGTTTTAAAGCTTATAAGCTGGACTTTCCAATGCATATTGGCCTGTTTCAGTGATGTCACCTTTTCCTTGCAGCCAACTTATTTGTGACCATCAGTGGGACAAAGTAATGTTGGTCAATATACACTCGCAAAATGATATCAAGAAAAACTGATCCCTGCCAAGTCACAGGAAAAGTGTATACAGGTCTCAAGTCAGCTGCCACAAAAGTAATTTCCACAATTTACTCTGTACACTGGTGAGTCTGATCTGTGGCCTGATGAGTACACACACCTGTACATCATTGTAAATCTCATTCAGAAGTTTTTTGAGGTGCACGTCATGGCATAGGTTGGATACAGAACTACAAATCAGCCTTAACACTGTGCCATTATTAGTGCAAACATGCTTCTTTAAAAATTAGGCATATTATAGAATGCGCCTTATTTACAAAAGTCAGCGCTATTTGCCTGCTGCAATTAACGTTGCAGTATTACTGCCTGCAGAAAACAGAATTTTGCTTCCAATAGACGTTTGTGAACATCACACATCAGTTTCAACACACGAGGGGACATGGTTTTGGACCATTGGTACTCTGCCTTCCGGGATGGCTACAAATCCCTCCCCCGCCCACCATTTGGCAAATCGGACCACTCTTCCGTTCTGCTTCTGCCCGCTTACAGGCAGAAACTGAAACAGGAAGCACCCACCCTCAGAACGATACAGTACTGGTCGGACCAATCAGACTCTATGCTACAAGACTGTTTTGATCACGCGGACTGGGAGATGTTCCGGCCCGCCACTGATGACGACATAAAGCTTTACGCTGATAGCGTAACGTTTCATCAGAGAGTGCGTAGAGGATGTTGTTCCGACCAAAACAATACAGATCTACCCCAACCAGAAATTAATAGTTATGTTCGCGCGGCACTTGATGCGCAGACCTCCGCTTTTAATTCTGGGAATGCGGAGGAGAATAAACAAGCCAGTTATGCCCTCCGCAAAACTATGAGAGCAGCAAAATGCCAGTACAGGAACAAGATTGAAGGACAGTTTAACACCACCGACTCTAGAAGCATGTGGCAGGGAATTTATATCATCACGGACTTTAAAGGGAATAAAAACTCCGCCGTGAACACCGCTGCCTCTCTCCCGGATGAGCTAAATACTTTTTATGCTCGTTTCGAGGGAAATAACACCACCCTCGTGGAGAGAGCTCTCGCGGCCGAAGCTACAGAGGTTAGTTCACTCTCCGTCTCTGTAGCAGATGTAACCCAATCCTTCCGACGGGTGAATATCCGTAAAGCCGCAAGTCCAGACGGCATTCCGGGCTGCGTCATCAGAGCGTGTGTGAACCAACTGGCTGGTGTTTTTACAGACATTTTCAACCTTTCCCTCTCCTTGACTGTGGTCCCCACATGCTTCAAAACATCCACCATTGTGCCTGTACCAAAGCAATCCAAAATCACTTGCTTAAATGACTGGCGTCCTGTTGCTCTGACCCCCATCATCAGCAAATTCTTTGAGAGACTAATCAGAGATTACATCTGCTCTGTGCTGCCTCCCTCACTGGACCTATTTGCAGTTTGCTTACCGCAACAACCGCTCCACTGATGATGCCATTGCATCTACACTACACACTGCTCTCTCCCACCTGGAAAAAAGGAACACTTATGTGAGAATTCTGTTTGTTGACTACAGCTCAGCATTCAACACCATAGTGCTGTCCAAGCTTGATGAGAAACTCTGGGCTCTGGGCTTAAACAACTCACTGTGCAGCTGGATCCTGGACTTCCTGTCAAGTAGACACCAGGTGGTTAGAATGGGCAGTAACATCTCCTCATCACTGACCTTCAACACTGGAGCCCCACAGGGCTGTGTTCTCAGCCCACTCCTGCATTCTCTGTACACACGTGACTGTGTGGCAACACATAGCTCCAATGCCATCATCAAGTTTGCTGATGATATGACGGTGGAAGGTCTGATCACTGACAATGATGAAAGAGCCTACAGAGAGGAGGTGCACACTCTGACAAGCTGGTGTCAGGAGCACAACCTCTCCCTCAACGTCAGCAAGACAAAGGTGCTTGTGGTGGACTTCAGGAGAAGAGAAAGATAACACAACCCCATCACCATCAATGGAGCACCAGTGGAGAGAGTCAGCAGCTTCAAGTTCCTCGGTGTCCACATCACTGAGGAAATCACATGGTCTGTCCACACTGAGGCCATTGTGAAGAAGGCTCATCAGTGCCTCTTCTTCCTGAGACAGTTGATGAAGTTTGGAATGAACTGCCACATCCTCACACGGTTCTACACCAGCACTGTAGAGAGCATCCTGACTGGCTGCATCTCCGCCTTGTACGGCAATAGCACCGCCCACAACCACAAAGCCCTGCAAAGTGTGGTGCGAACTGCCAGACACATCATCGGAGGTGAGCTTCCCTCCCTCCAGGACATATATACCAGGCGGTGTGTGAAAAAAGCTCGGAGGATCACCAGAGACTCCAGCCACCCGAGCCATGGGCTGCTCTTACTGCTACCATCAGGCAGGTGGCATCGCAGCATCAGGACCCGCACCAGCCGACTTCATGACAGCTTCTTCCTCCAAGCAATCAGACTTTTGAACTCTTGATCTCTCACGATCAATATCTGCACTTTATTAATCCTATTATCTCACACTGGCCTGTCATAAATTATATTCTCTCTTAACATCACACTGGCAACTGAATATCAACCGACAGCCTGAATGTCAATACAGTACAATACAACCTACTGTACATTTTATATGTACTATATATACTGTTTTTATTGTATAATGTGTATTCTATATTGTATGTATTGCATACTGTACATTGTATGTTATTATTTGTATATTGTGTTGTGTGTAATTATGTGTATATTAGATTTTAAATTGTGTTGTGTAAATCTGATGTTTATTGTAAATTGGTATATGTCTCATCACTGTCATGACTGCTATGTTGCTCGGAACTGCACCCAAGAATTTCACACACTATTTCACACTTTTATTTGTGTGACAATAAAAGTGATTTGATTTGAATGATTTGATTTGATTTTGAGTGTGGGGAATACTGGCATAGTGTTGTAAGACAAAAAAACTTGATTCCGCAGTTAAGAATGATGCAGTGGGAGAGGTAGGGCGAATGTGAAAAGTTGTGTACTGTACTGTTAATGTGGCATTTCACACACAAGGCAAAGGGAATACAGCACGAGCTGTGAAACGGTCCTTATTATCGTTCATGGCAGCAGCTTATTTGACAGGCATAGGCATCTCAGTAATAACGAGAGTTACACGAGTGTAATTCAAATTTAGAACTCAAAAATCTTTATCAAATATCTCCCTATTAAACAGCATTAACAATATTACAATATTACTACCGGTAGAGTCCAGAAACATGTGCTCTTTCTCTGCTTTCCTTTCATCTCATGCCCTCATGAGAGAGGGCATATTCAAGCAGCAACAAGTGAAAAATGAACTATTAATACAACCATCCAGCTAAATCAAAAGGCAGGGGAGGCATTTATAAATATACAAATGATTTACAACCCCAATTCCGAAAAAGTTGGGACAGTATTAAAAATGCTAACAAAAACAAAAAGGAGTGATTTGTAAATTATATTCACCCTTTGCTATATTGAAAGCACTACAACTACACATTATATGATGCTTTTCCTTGTGAATTTCATTGTTTTTTGAAAATGTACAGTAATTTCAAATAAGATGATTGCAACACGCTCCAAAAAGTTGGGACAGTCGAGTGTTTACCACTGTGAAACATCACCATTTCTTCTAATAACACTTATTAAGCATTTGGGCACTGAAGACACAAGGATAAGTTAAGAAAGTGGAATTTCCCCCCAATCATCCATGATGTAGGTCTTTAGCTGCACAATTGGATGGGGTCTTCATTGCAGTATGATGTGCTTCATAATGCGCCACACATTCTCAATTGGAGACAGGTCAGGATTACAGGCAGTCCAGCCTAGCACCCACACTCTCTGCTTACACAGCCATGCACTTGAAATCCGGGCAGAATGTGATTTGAAGTTGTCCTGCTGGAGAATGCAGGGACGTCCCTGGAAAAGTGCTGGATGGCAGTATATGATGCTCCACAATTTGTACATATCTGTCTGCATTCATGGTGTTCTCACAGATGTGCAAGTTACCCATGCCATGGGAACTGACACACCTCTGGCCCATGCAGACAGTGGCTTTTGGACCTGACGGTAATAACAGCTTGGATGGCCCATTTCCTCTTTGGCCCAGATAAAACAACAGCTTTGTTTTTCAAAAACATTTTGAAATGTGGACTCTTCAGACCGAAAAACTCAGTTCCACTGTTCTACTTTCCATCTAAGATGAGACCGAGCCCAGAGAAGCACTTCTGGACAGTGTTGATGTAGGACTTCTGCTTTACAGATGAATGCCGTTTTTTAAGACAGTGACGTCTGAGGGATCAGAGATCACGCACATTCAGAAATGTTTTTTGTCTGGCACTTTACGCACCTAGATTTGACCAGATCCTTGAATATTTTAACTATATTATGCACTGTAGAGTGTGAAATGCCCCAAATCCTTCCAATTTGTTTTTGGGGAACATTGTTCTCAAAGTGCTGGATTATTTGCTGATGCATCTGTTGGCAAACTGACAAGTCTCAAATGATCCTTGCTCTTAAACGACTAGGCTGTTTTTGGAGGCTCCTTATATACTATAACCCGATTGCCTCACCTGTTTAACATCTCCTGTTTCATATTGCCTTGTTATTTTAACCTGTCAAATTGTTATTAGTCTTATATTACCCCTGTTTCAACTTTTTTGGAGTGTGTTGCAATTATATGATTTGAAATTACTGTACATTTTGCAAAAACAATGAATTTCACAAGGAAAAACGTCATATAATGTGTAGTTGTAGGGTGAATATAATTTAAAAATCACTCCTTTTTGTTTTTATTAGCATTTTTCATACTGTCCCAACTTTTTTGGGATTGTGGTTGTATACAATATTAAAATACCATAATATAATGTATTAAATATAATGCAAAAATTAAATAGAAATAAAACAAGGAATAATAATAATAATAATAATTATATTAAATAATGACAATGAATCAATAACCAAAAATGTCAACTTAAGTTTAATTTTACCTATGGGTTATCATTTTGTCTTCAGTTTGACACTAAGCTTCATTTTTTATAGGGCTATAATCTTAATATAGATCTTAATATAGATAATATTTTGTTAGCCTATACTTGTTTTAAAGTCTTCTTAAAAAAAGCTTTTTTTTTTAATAAGCCATTAAACCTGTTTAACTTTTTTTTGTCAGCAAAAACTAGGCAAAGTGATATAACTGGGAAGAGGAAAATTCAATTAATAGTGACAGTGTGCAGAAAGCTTACATTTAGCCAGTTATGACAGAGATCCTGATAAAAGGTGAAATGATCGGTATTGGCCGTTCAGGTGACAAGAAGATCGGTAATCGGTATTGGCTGTAAAAATCCTGATCGGAGCATTACTATTTACTAGTGATTCATGGCAGCAGTAATTCATGAAATGATGATCAAATTGTGGAGAAGAACATTTTAGCCAGGCAAATGTCCAGATGCACCTTGCAGTCAAGTGCACATTAGACATTTCAAAGAGCTGATTATTACGATAAATTACATTATCAGTGGGCACAATAAAAAAAAATAAAAAATCTTTAGCATTTAGTGGTGGATTGTTTTACTTGTCAGCAAAGTATGGCTGTATCCAGGCCCTGGGAATTCAATGCACAATACATACTGTATGTTCATGAAAGTTCACTTCTACAAACAACTGCAAATTAGATTATGCTTACTGTTGGAAATTGCTAACAGAATAATTAAACGTGTAGTGACAAGGGTATTTTAGCCAAGATGGTTAGCCTGCCCTGGCTGGGTATGATTACACTGTTGAAGTGGAGATAAAATTTAACTTTAAAGCAAATACACCCAATTAAAACACCCCAGAGTATTCGGCAGCATAGAACGCAGCATCATTAAAAAGAGTTGCAGGAGTCGTGCATATTAGAGGCATAAGGGAAGCTCGGCTACATTTTAATGACTCAAAAGAGTCTGAGAACTGCTCCCACAACCACATTACATAAACTAACCCCTCCACTAATCCCTGAATATATTTACCTATAAGTAACATTATCGAATGCAAAAAAAAAAAAAAACAACTCCTTGGTCGTCCTTATCTTTGTCTAGGAACAAAAGGAATATGCTTGCTGAAAAATGAAAAAAAAAAAAAAAAAACTAATCTGGTCTAGTTTGATGATTTTAAAGAAGTTCTGGGCAGTTGTTATCTGGTCAGACAGGCAAACCAGTTGGCCGACCAGTTAAACCTGCTGAACACCAGCTTAGCCAAATTGGGAAACCAGTTAGGCCTGTTAAAGACAAAGTTGGCTAGGCCGGGAGACAAGACCAGTGTAAAACAACTAAAATGTCACAGAAATATATCTGGTTCACCCTTGGTGGGCATGTTGTTAAAGGGAGTGGGTGGTCTAATTCAGTGGCTAAGTCTAGCAGAAGCTAGGAAAACATTTAAAATTGCTTACATCACATTTAAAAAATTGTCCTGTGCCTTTTTTTTCTTTTTGTTTTTTTTTTTTTTTTTTTTTGACAATCTTGAACAAGCTTCAGTATCAGCTAGCATAAATAAAATAAGCAGATGCCAGGTGGTTAGAATGGGCAGCAACATCTCCTCATCACTGACCCTCAACACTGGAGCCCCACAGGGCTGTGTTCTCAGCCCACTCCTGTATTCCCTGTACGTACGTGACTGTTTGGCAACACATAGCTCCAATGCCATCATTAAGTTGCTGATGATACGACGGTGGTAGACAATGATGAAACAGCCTACAGAGAGGAGGTGCACACTCTGACACACTGGTGTCAGGAGCAACTTCTCCCTCAGCGTCAGTACGACAAAGGAGCTTGTGGTGGACTTCAGGAGAAAAGACAGAGAACACAGCCCCATCACCATCAATGGAGAACTGGTGGAGAGAGTCAGAAGCTTCAAGTTCCTCGGTGTCCACATCACTGAGGAACTCACATGGTCCGTCCACACTGAGGCCATTGTGAAGAAGGCTCACCAGCACCTCTTCTTCCTGAGACGGCTGAGGAAGTTTGGAATGAAACACCACATCCTCACACAGTTCTACACCAGCACTGTAGAGAGCGTCCTCACTGGCTGCATCACTGCCTTGTACGGCAACAGTACCGCCCTCAACCGCAAAGCCCTGCAAAATGTCTGGCAGTTCGTACCACCCATCATCGGAGGTGAGCTTGCCTCCCTCCAAGACATCTATACCAGGCGGTGTGTGAAAAAAGCTTGGAGCATCATCAGAGACTCCAGCCACCCGAGCCATGGGCTGCTCTCACTTCTACCATCAGACAGGCAGTATCGCAGCATCAGCACCCATACCAGCTGACTTCACGACAGCTTATCAGCACTGCACTTTATTAGCCTCAGACTGGACTTTTATACTTCTCTTAATAACACACTGGCAACTGACAGCTGAATGTCAACACAACATCTCATATTTATTTCCTCTGATTACATGGGGGGTAATACAGTGTATTTTTATTGTATACAGTCTTCTTATTTTGTGTATACTGTATATTGTATATTATTAGGTATATATTGTATATTGTGTTGTGTAACAAGATGTGTAAATTGTGTTATGTGTAAATCAGATGTTTATTGTAATTGTCATACTGCTATGTTGCTTGGAACTGCACCCAAGACTTTCACCCACTGTTGCACTTGTGTATATGGTTGGAGTGACAATAAAGGGATTTGATTTGATTTAAAGCCAACACTTTTTGGTGTTGCTCAGTGCTATAGTAGCTATACTACACCTAACAGCACTCAGTGGAGCAGAAATTCTAATGTAAGCTGCAAAAGTAGACCAGGGCTTTGCTTTTAGAGCTGATTTACATTTCTGTTTAATTCTATGATTTGGTGGGCTCATTAGCATTAGATACATGGTGAGAACAACTATAAATGTACAGCGCTACACCTTAGAGTGCAGATACCTTTCTCAAGAGAGCAAACAACATGTGGATGCTGGATAGAACATGGCAGTCAATTGTTCTAATGGGCTGAGCCACTCATTAGCAAGACATTAGAGCAGAAAACCTCAGTCATGTGGGTCACTACAAAAACAGGTACTGCATAAACACATGGAAAGATGACAAAGTGAGAAAAGGAACATAAACACTCCTGACAGGATAAGTGTACTTCTGTACATATGCCTTATAAGCTAATAGGCTAAAATTGTAGCTTCAAGTATTCGGATTGGCATGCTTGCAAAAAACTTACTTTTTAACCTGGTTTCTACAGTTCTAAACATTGGTTACTACTAAAATGTACAACAAAAAGCACTGTGTCATATTTCCAGGGTTCCCTAGGTCATGGGAAAACCTGGAAATATCAGGGAATATTACATTTGTGTTTTCCAGGCCTGGAAAAGTCATTGCAATTAATAAACTTGCCAAATTCATGGAAATTAACATAGTAAATATGTACTTTTCTAGTTTTTCTCTACTCTAAAATGTTTCACGAGTTAGATTTTGATAGTTTGTTAAGTACAACCGACTCATAAACCATAGTGATGTCTGATTTGACAGCTATTCATTCTCTTGATTCAGTTATTTGTTCTGAGTTAGTCTAAACAGTTCTCAAAAGTTCTAAATGATTTATTTGCAAATCAGTCGGAATCAATATTATATTAAAAACTCTGTCTCTGACTCAGGACAGTTCATGGAAAAGTCATTGCAGTTCATTGGTCAAAAAGGGTGGGATAGTGAGAATTCCAAAATGTATGTTTGTAATTTTTTCTGGAGATGTTTTACCTTAATATCGCATGTATATTATTGTTGAATGGAAAATTTGCCCTAAGAAGGGAATGTCCATATATTAGATGTGGAAATGATAGCTTGAGGAATGCTTGCAAGCTAGTTTACTTCACTGTGTTGAATAAACTCAATTAGCATTGCATATTAAGAAGACATTGACATGTTCAGTTTTGTTTTCAGTGCTCTCTGATGAACTGAAAATTGCCACTGCTGCCTGAAAATGAGCTGTTTTTTTGAATTTAAAAACATTTGGAAAGTGAGAACAGCTGAGGGCACAAAGTGATTGCAGATGCTTAGCTGCACACTGAGCAACAGGGCAACTGTTTTATATCTTAAATGGTACCTGTACACATATAAAACCTCATTCGCTGTTTTAATATTTGCAGACATACAGTTTTTTTTTTAAAGACAACCAAAGATTCAACAAATTTGAGTAAAGATTCTGAAAATAAATAAACCAACAGGCTCATGACAAATGTTTCAATAAGTCAATACACCCTAACATTCTGGTTTTACCCACAAACTTTAAGCCATGTTGCCATGCTGTTCTTTAGAATGACTAATGCAGTAAAATTCTTGGGTAAAATTAATTCTAGGCTACATCGAGAGTCGTGTGGCACCCATGAGGGGGTCAGAAATGTAAATGGCGAGCTCTGCACACTTTGCTAGTTTTTAATTATTTTTATGTCATAAACCAGAGAGATTTGATACACCCTGCTACATAACTGTTCTATGAAGTCAACATGGCAAAGAATTCAATATCCTCGGGCTCTGGAGACATTAAAAGACACTTATGTGCTCTAGCTGATACCTCAGATAGGCCCGCAGATCAGGGACTCGGTTTGGATGGTGCGACGGGAGAAATCCAGCGGCAACAGGCGAGCATGTCTGTGGTGCTGATGAAGGTTGTTGCTGACCTGGAGGATCTTGCTGTAATACATCGATCGATTACAGCGATGGAGGTAAAATTCTCTGAGTTGGTTACAAGATTGTCAGACATCGAGAGGCGGATCAATTATCAGGAGTCATTGGAGAGGAAATTAGCTGCTAATACACTAGCGACCAAGATAGACTTGGAATTTATTTTGGAAAAATTGAAGGACCTTGAGAATCGCAGCCAGCGAAACAACGTCCAAATTGTTGGAATTCCTGAGCATGAATAAGGCAGAGATATGGTAAAATTCCTAGACGAGCTCTTCCCGAGTCTGCTCGGCATAACAGGCCATAAACTGCAAATCGAGGAGCTCACAGGGTCCCAGCTCAGAGATCGGCTGAGGAAGACATGCCCGGATCAATTCTGGCCAAATTTTTGAGATCATCCGATACAGATCTTGTGTTACATGAGGCGAGGGTAAAGGAAGGCTTTCTTGGAAGAACCACAGCATTTTCTTGTTCCCAGACTTTGCGAATTCGACGAGAGAAACGTGATCGATTCAAGGAATGCAGGAAACTCTTACATCAATGGAAGATCGCTTTTGCACTGATGTTTCCGGCCAAGCTGAGAATAGATACTAAGAATGGCCGCAAAGTATTTACATGTCCCCAGCAAGCATTGTCTTTCATAGAGCCAATGGGGTGAGTAAGCCATCTGGTGTTTCTCATGTGGCCCCCGAGTGAGCTTGTCTCACTGTACATACACTTGAGTGTCTGAGGAAGCTGAGCGCCTTTTTTGTGTTGGTTCCGCCTAGCGGCTGGAGTTTGTTTTGTGGAATAACACTCTTTTGGGACAGTTGTGGATGAATCTGCATGTTCCTTGTGTTTATGCCTCCTATTGGTGGGAGTTTGTTTTGTGGAGTATATATTGCAGGACGTTAGAATGATTAGGTCATCTGCTGCACTCATGAGCAGCCGGATAACTGTACATTCATTTGACTGTCCGAGAAAAATTAAGGTTTTTTTTGTTTTATTGCTGGTTCCGCTAGCGGCTGGAGCTTGTTTTGTGGAGGAACACACCTTCGAGACAGTTTTGTGAATTAATCCACACGTTCTTTGTGTTTATTCTGCATATTGGCTGGAGTTTGTTTTACAGAGTATTTTCTGCTATGTAATTATGCCTCACAAAATTTCTATAGAAACACCGGACTTGAGCAATCCGACGGCAAAGAAATGTATCTTTCCTTGCAGGAAGCTGAAAAATTTGGGAAGATATGGGGTGGGCATGTTTTCTTTTGTGCTGGCTCAAGTAAGAGCATGGGAGTCATTACATTGTTAAATAAACATCTACAATTCAAATGTCTCAAACAGAGTAAAGATAAATTAGGAAGAGTCATTATTGTTTTAACAGAAATTCAAGGGGCAAAGTTTGAGTTTGGCTAATATTTACGCACCTAACGCTGATGATCAGGACTTATTTTATAGATCTTGAAGGGATGTTGCAAGCTGCTGGCACCCCTCATGATATAATATTAGGAGGAGACTTTAATCTATTGATGGATTCAGTCCTTGATCATAGTGAAGCAAAAGTGTGTAAGCCCCTTAGAGCAACACTGACACTTCACAGGATGTGTAAATATCTTGGTCTTGTAGATATTTGGTGACTTTTGAACCCATCTGGTAGGGACTATTCATTTTTTTTTTTTTTTTATCAGTCCATAAGATTTATATATATATATATATATATATATATATATATATATATCTAAGTCCCTCATTTCATCTGTTGTTGACTGCTCAATTGGAAACATCTTAGTCTCAGATCACACCCTGGTGAGTTTAGAGGTGTTGCCACATATGGAGAAAAATAAATCATATAATTGGCGCTTTAATGTATCCCTTTTGCAAAATCCTGATTTCCAACAAATGTTAAAGGCTGAAATCAGTGTTTATATGGAGACCAACTGGTCCTCAGTATCCTCTGTGGGCATGGCTTGGGAAGCACTTAAAGGAATAGTTCACCCAAAAAATGAAAATTTGCGGATAATTTACTCACCCTCAGGCCATCCAAGATGTGTCTGAGTTTCACTCTTCATCAAAAGAGAATTTAAGATTTTTAGGATTTCATTTCAGGCCTCCTTCTTTAAACAATGCAAGTGAATGTACTCCAGTTCTTTGACGGTCCATAATGCATATTTAGGGTGCATCAAAATAATCCACACGACTCCAGTCGACAAATAAAGTTCTTCTGAACCCAAGCAATTGATTATTTTTAGAAACAAAACAATACTTATATATTTTTTAACTACAAATGTTCACTTCCGTACATCTCGACGCGTGCTCATGAGAGGGATGACGTTAGCTTGTTGGTAAAGTCACGTGTCAGGGAGCACATCATTGTATACAAGACAGTCACATGGCCTATATATTTCTGCTAAAGAAAAAGCACAAGTAGATAACGCAACTGCATTGCTCCGAAATAAAGGATGGTTATTTACTGCAGTAAAGTTGTTGTTTTTTTGGAAATTATTATTATTATTATTATTATTTTAATATATACAGTTTTATACTCAAAAGTTTGCATACCCTTGGAGAATTGGTAATATATGTACCATTTTTAAAGAAAACATGAGTGAGCAGGCAAAACACATTTCTTTTATTTCTTATGGGATTCATATTCAACTGTAGGTTATAACAGAATGGCACAATCATAAAACGAAACATGGCAACAAAGAAAAAAATGAAATGACCCCTGTTCAAAAGTCTTCATACCCTTAGTTCTTAATACCGTGTATTGCCCCCTTTAGCATCAATGACAGCGTGCACTCTTTTGTAATAGTTGTCTATGAGGCTCCAAATTCTTGCAGGTGGTATAGCTGCCCATTTGTCTTGGCAAAATGCCTCCAGGTCATGCAAAGTCTTTGGTTGTCTTGCACGAATCACACGTTTGAGATCTCCCCAGAGTGGCTCGATGATATTAAGGTCAGGAGACTGTGATGGCCACTCCAGAACCTTCACCTTTTTCTGCTGTAACCACTGGAGGGTCAACTTGGCCTTGTGCTTAGGGTCATTGTTGTGCTGGAAAGTCCAAGAGCATCCCATTTGCAGCTTTTGTGCAGAAGAATGCAAATTGTCTCCCAGTATTTTCTTATAAACATGCTGCATTCATCTTGCCATCAATTTTCACAAGATTTCCCGTGACTTTAGAGCTCACACACCCCCAAAACATCAGTGAGCCACCACCATACTTCACAGTGGGGATGGTATTCTTTTCACTATAGGCCTTGTTGACCCCTCTCCAAACATAGCGCTTATGGTTGTGACCATAAAGCTCTATTTTGGTCTCATCACTTCAAATTACAGTGTGCCAGAAGCTGTGAAGCATGTCAAGGTGTTGTCATTTGTGGTATTGGCACAGTAAAGGCTCATTTTTGTTCAAGTATCATCGTATTGTGCTCCTTGAAACAACCACACCATCTTTTTCCAGAGCAGCCTGTATTTCTCCTGAGGTTACCTGTGGGTTTTTCTTTGTATCCCGAACAATTCTTCTGGCAGTTGTGGCTGAAATCTTTCTTGGTCTACCTGACCTTGGCTTGGTATCAAGAGATCCCCGAATTTTCCACTTCTTAATAAGTGATTGAACAGTACTGACTGGCATTTTAAGGCTTTGGATATCTTTTTATATCCTTTTCCATCTTTATAAAGTTCCATACCTTGTTACGCAGGTCTTTTGACAGTTCTTTTCTGCTCCCCATGCCGCAGTATCTAGCCTGCTCAGTGCATCCACGTGAGAGCTAACAAACTCATTCACTATTTATACACAGACATTAATTGCAATTTAAAAAGCCACAGGTGTGGGAAATTAACCTTTAATTGCCATTTAAGCCTGTGTGTGTCACCTTGTGTGTCTGTAACAAGGCCAAACATTCAAGGGTATGTAAACTTTTGATCAGGGCCATTTGGGAGATTTCTGTTATCATTATGATTTAAAAAGGAGCCAGACAACTATGTGATGATAAATGGCTTCATATGATCACTATCCTTAAATAATAGACAGTTTTTTTTGCATGATCAGTCATATTTTCAAAATCAATGCCAAAATGTCACAATTTCTGCTAGGGTATGCAAACTTTTGAGCACAACTGTATATATATTGTTTTGAAATTGTTTTGGACTGTTTTGGTTTGGGAATGGTGCTTGGTCTGTGGTCTGTGCAAGTTTCTCTTGTAAACAATGACACGCTTCCTGCCTCCACCTCCACGTGACACGTGACCTTACCAACGAGCTTACGTCATCCCTCTCATGAGCGCGCGTCACAGAGATGTACGGAAGCGAACATTTGTAGGTAAAAAAAATATAAGTATTGTTTTGTTTCTAAAAATAATCAATCATTTGGGTTCAGAAGGACTTTATTTGTCGACTGGAGTTGTGTGGATTATTTTGATGCACCCTAAATATGCATTTTGGACTGTCAAAAAATGGAGTACATTCACTTGCATTGTTTAAAGGAGGAGGCCTGAAATGAAATCCTAAAAATCTTAAATTCTGTTTTGATGAAGAAAGAAATTCAGATACATCTTGGATGGCCTGTGGGTGAGTAAATTATCAGCAAATTTTCATTTTTGGGTGAACTATTCCTTTAAGTCAGTTCTTAAGGGTTGGATCATACAGTATGCCTCATTCATCAAAAAATCCAAAGCACGAGAACTCATGGAGTTGGAAGGGAATATTAAAAGTGCTGAGGCAGAGCTGAAGCACCGAATGTTGTCTGATAGCCTCAGAGAATTGACCCAATTGAAATACAGATATAATACTATTCTGTCCAGAAAGTGGAGTTTTGGTAATTCAGGGCAAAGACAGGCATACATAGTTGGGGGACAAAGCAGGAAAACTTTTGGCTAGATATATAAAGCAGAGAGAGTCTTTTTCTACAATTCCCTGCTGGTGGTGAAATATTTACCTAAGCCATTGATATTAATAATGCTTTTAAAGAGTTCTAACTTGATCTTTATAGTTCCACGTCTTCGTCTACTGATGAAGATATTAGAAATAGTATTTATGGAACCACTAGAACTAAAGTGATGACTGAGCAAAAACGTTATCCTGATTCTGAAATAATCTTGGAGGAACTTGATGAGGTAATTAAGGCCCTGCCTACAGGCAAGGCTCTGGGGCCAGATGGCTTTGCTGCTGAATTTTTTAGATCTTATGCTACAGAACTGGCTCCACTTTTGTTAGAAGTTTATACGGAATCATTAAAGAATGGAAAGCATCCGCCAACCATGACACAAGCCAGGATCAGTCTGATTCTTCAAAAGGACAAAGATACAAGTGAGTGTAAGAGTTACCGTCCAATTTCCCTGATCCAGCTAGACGTTAAAATATTGTCAAATATTTTGGCTAATCGATTAAGTAAAGTAATGACATCTCTTATACATATAGATCAGGTTGGATTTATTCGGGGCCGCAGCTTTTCTGATAACATTAGGCGTTTCATCAATATCATGTGGTCAGTGGCGATTGTTCAGACTCCGGTTGCTGCCATTTCCATTTGATATGGTAAAATGGGATTATCTTTTTAAGATTTAGGAAATGTATGGGTTTGGGAGTACGTTTATTGGATGGA